>NW_016918030.1:156288-186897 GCF_001483705.2 Eufriesea mexicana
CAGGAATGCAGAGAGAAAGAGAGAAAGAGTTGTCGTGTGAGTCTTTTGTGTATACGAGCATGTGTATATACGTACATATGTATGTACACGAAGGGCCGCTCTGCGTGCACCGCCAATCAAATGTAGAGTCACTGCACTTTTTTCTTAGCCTTTTTACTTTTTGCTCACATTACCGCGTGCGTATGCTATTTCGATTATAGTTCGATTATACACCATATCACGCCGATTTGTCACTATTCACATTATATTGTTTTACTGGCGAACGTCGCGCAATTCATTGTCTACCCAACATTGGCATCTTGTGTTTGCTTCGACTGGCTTCCTTCGACTGCGCGTCAAACACCGTACTGCGACCGAACACGGAGTGTGGTCGAGTGAAATTCTCAACCGTAGGAGGAAATGGAAAATCTCAGATCATCCAGAATGATACCTAATTTTCGCCACCAGATGACACCATACTTACGCGTAACTAGTACCATCTTGCGGTTTCAATCAAAATAAAATCATTTTAATAATATCTTTTGTTATTATTGCTTATTTCTTATACTTCACTTTTATTAATTTTTATAAGTTCTCTCTGGATATTTCATACCTCATTTAATACATGCTTATACGCATTTTATTAAAATTAACATACTATTGCATATAAGAGGTTACATTGTGGATGCGCATGTAATTACGTTCGTATTCTCACGCGTTTTTGCGACTGTATCTTTAGACATCACAATGCTGATGCTAGGACGAAATGAATATTTAATATGATAATTTTAAGCTATCAATTCTAAACTGTTTTTGATATTGTTAATCACTTTTAATTAGGATTTTTAATAAACGTGGAGAAAACTGATAATATTGAAAGTGACACTAAAATGATAATGGAAACTAAAGTTTTCCAAAACATAGGACGAAGATACATTGGGTGATTGATTTATTTTATATTTCGCCTGTATTTTTACCATATTTAGCTTTAGTTCAAACCGTTAATTGTGTTGTAATTATGTTTTCTGCAGTATCAATATTATTTAAACTGATACAGAAAAATTAAGATTTCTAAATTGTCAAACTGTCATCATGAAAACAAAATATTATTAACCTACAATTTAACTATATAATTTAAAGTAAAAATGCCGAAAGTTGTTTCAAGAAGTATAATATGTTCTGATACAAAAGATCAAGAAGAATATAGCGAAGAAAAACCACTACATATTTATTATTGTTTATGTGGACAAATGACATTAATTTTAGGTTAGATTCACTTCATTTATTAATTATATTATTTTTTACTTTCTTGAAAATTATGAATAATGATACATAAATATTTTTACATCTTATTATAGATTGTGCCATAGAAAAATTGCCTTTGAGAAAAAGAGATGGTGCACGAGTTATTGATGGAAGTAAACATGCCCACAAGATGACTTGTGAACAAGATGAAATTGTATATTTAAAACGTTCTGAAGGAATAGAAAAACAATATCGTCAAAAATGTAAAAAGTATATACTTTGTTTTATGTCTAAATACATTTTCATTATTTTTTGAACATTTAAAAATAATTTCGAAAATTAGAAATGTTAAATGTATATCTTTATTATATGTAATTTTTGTAAATTGTCATAGCAATTTAATGCATGTGGACACTTTTACAGATGTGGTCTTTTTCTTTACTATAAACATGATCAAGCAACAAACATTGTATTTATTGTAAAAGGTGCAGTAATTAAAAGTTCTGGTGAAGGTCCAATGACAGATATATATAATCAAGTAGCTATTGAAAAACCAAAGAAAATAATGGTAACAAAGCACACAAAAAATATGGGAAAATTCAGTTCTGTTACTGTGTCTACTATTGATGAGGAAGAAGATGAAATTGAGGCGGTAAGTTACTAATTTCTGTGTTATATTTTCAAGCTTTATGTATAAATTAATTTTTTCTAAAATTAAGGTAAAATACATTGTTATAATTATTTACAAAAAACTATTTATCTAAAAAAATTTCTAAATCTTATTAAATAAAATGAAATGAATTATGAAATGTTACACAAAATGACTATGTTAGATACTAATATTATGCATAATAAAAATACAATACTATATTATAAACTTAATATTTAAAGGTGAAAAATTCATTCTAAATCTTGTGTAAAATTTGGCTCATAATTTAGTAATGAACATTTTACAACAGTTTAAAATGTATATTTTATATTTGTAGAGAGAAGTAGCTGATTCATATGCTAACAATGCACGAATAATAGAAAAACAATTAGAAAGAAAAGGAATGAATAAACGGAAAGCTATGCCTCCTCCAGAAGCAGATCCAAAAAGAGCAAGACCACGGGGAACATTATTAGATGTATGAAACTTAGTTGTGTATTATTGTCATATATTTATGGCTGAATATGATCATATGTAAAAACAAAATAGAATAGAACACCGAACAAATTTTATAAAAATTGTGCCCTACCATTTTTATGATTATACTAAAATTTAAAAAAAATAGATGTCTTGAAGAATTAAACCATTCTTTAACATTATATTGAGTTATTTATTAACATTACATAAAAGTAAAATATTTAAAATATATAAATGACTAGATACAAATATTGCATAGAAATGTACATTGCAAAATAGAGATATAAATTTAATAAATAAATATAATAACTACATATAATTCAGTAATAATAAGGATCATTGGAGGGTAAACGGAGTTCTACTTACAATAAGAATTAGTTGGTAAGATGGCAACATTAAATGGTAAGAAATAATTACTTTACATATACACTGCAACTAGTAAAAATTAGTAAATAATTCTACAAAACAATTTTGGATAATATGGCTCTTTAATGTAGAAGAAAGAAAGGTCTATCTAAATATATTGTATAACTGGCCATGATACATCTATGTTCTATGAATATGCAGTGTGTAATACTATGACATATTAATGCGCACATCGGTTGAAAATTGGGTGGGACATTAAGCTGCATTTATGATTGAAAGTGATATTTTTTTACCAATATACTAGTTGCATAATATTTCAATTGAATTTAAAAGATACTCAAGATATCCCCAAAACTCGTATTTCCACATTGTTAGAGATCAAGATAAATGGGAAAACGGAATATAATAATTTTTAACTTAAATATTTCTAGTGCCATATTTCATTTTACAGTTACCTTTAACGTTACAACAAAATCATAGCACTTTACTATATATCTAATAAATGCATTTTAAATATATTTCTTTTGATGATTAATGTCAACTGCAACTTGCTTTAAATTAAAATTATATATAACTCTATTTTTACACATAGTACGATTTCGCAGTTGGAGTTATCACGTTTGTGGTTAAAGACAATAAGTTTATATGTATAATCGTAAAACTAATGGCGCTATGTATGTATAAAAACTTACATAGCAACCAGTTCATAAATTTAAGTGTTAATTTGAGAAGATTTAATATCTGCTTTTTTAAGAATTGTGGGTTCATCTTTCAAAAAGGTTCCTGATCTAGAACCCACTGTTGGTTGTTTTGGAACTTCCCCATTATGGCACTTATTTTTAACTTTCTCATCGCAAGAGGTCTTTGTAGTAGTTGTCCTTTTATTAGTAACCGTAGGTTTATTTATTTTACTAGTGCCAGATGATTTAGGGGAAGATCTTTTACTAGGACTTTCGGAGCTTTGTTGGGTCGGCACTCCTTCTTTCTTTTCTCTTATAGCATTAACTGTGGATTGTGTCGGCCGTGTGTTTACCGTTTTACACGATACATTATTTAATGACTTACTTGGAATATCTGGTGTTTTTGCAGCATCTAGAAGATTTCTTCGCAAATGATACGCACTAATTGCTGCAGCTCTGCTTCTACTGGCTGCAGTTGAACTTTCTAATGATCTACGTGATCTTATGGTTCTTGTCGCTGTAAGTGGACTTCTTTGCTGCATCGGTGGTGAACTCTTCTTTGCTCCTTTATCACAAGATTGTGCTTTATTTATTGTTTTCCCTAAAGTTGGTGAAAGTTTATTGGATGTATTCGATTTGGGGGTTGTAGTTATTTCAGTCATGAGACTATCTGTGGACATTGAAGTATCCATTTTATTGGTCTTCTTCTTAACAGTTGTTGACTTGTTCTTCGATTCTGCTAAAGAATCTACAGATAAGCCTATCTCCGAACTTTTTTGTTTAAAAGACGGAGATTCTGGACGTGTAATACCGCAACTTTTACTGATTGAATCAGCTTTGGTATTCGTTCTGCTGGCATTGGATTCTGTTAAACTATCTGAAGAAAGTGCCTTTACATCTTTCTTTATAGGTAATTTTATTTTAGCTAATGGTTTTTTATCGGTAGCTCGTTTCATTGCTGGACTGGAAGTGCGAGATGAATCTGAAGATGATATCATTATTTTTCGTCGTTGTTGTACCATAATTTTTTCTGGATGTACTGGTTGTGTAGTTTCTTTTGGTACAGATTTATTTCTAGGTTCTAAATATCTCGACTTCACCTAAAAATTAATATATAAACAATTTTGAAAAACATTATATCTTTTTTAACTTCGAAATTCGTACAAAAATTGTATACAATGTTTAAAATATAATTTAAGAAATCACAACATTCCGTATTATGTACCATGGTAGTGTTAAAAAGTTACCTCTAATTTATTAGGCCACGATTTCGGTCTATTTGTTTCTGTAGTGGTTTGTTTATCATTTTGTATTTTACGTTCCAATGGATCACTTTTTGGTTTGTTAAATACTTTCTTCGATTGTTGTTGTTGTTGTTGTTGTTGATGATGATGTTGTGGCTGTTGCTGTTGCTGCTGCTGCTGCTGCTGCTGTTGTTGCTGCTGAAGTTGATGTGCAATTGCTGCTTGTGCTTGAGCCAATCTAACTTTCATAAGATCGGGAAACTGAGGTTGATTTTGTACAGGAGAACTGTTAGGTAAGCCGGTACAAATCTAAACTTCTGTTTGTGGTTGTTGAGCGACTTGATGCTGGCCTAGGAGTCTATAAGATTAAATATTTTTTAAAAAGTTTGAATAATAAAAGATGCTACAAATACTATTTTGTATATCTTATATAACATTATTTACTTTTATAAAGTTAGAATGTCTCGATGGACGTTTCGATGTTTCATTAGGTAAAATTACAAGACAAGCCAATTCTTGTATTCTACGTCGAAGTTCCAAGTCCATTTTTAACCATGTAGTAGTTCTAGCAGCTCGAGCGGCATCTCTAACCAAGCATTTTTCTACCCGACTTTGAATTTTTTTCAAAAAATCAACAAACAAAGGTCCCCACTTAATTTTTTCTTGAACTTCGTCTTGTTGTGCCGAGGTTAACATTTTATGCAATTTTGAATAACTTTTACATGCTTGTTCAGGAGGTAAACGTTCGGCAGCCGCTAAAAAATTATCTTCTAATCGGCTGATGTTCCATGTTAACTCTCGGCCAAGAGATTGGAAGTTTTCATTTCCTAGAACTCCTGAGAAATTATCCGACAAAAATTTCACTGAACTTTCCAATAAATTTGAGACCATTCTGAACACTGGTTCAGCCCAACGAACATTTGGCAAAGTTGCAAGAAGTTTATCACAATCCATCATAGTTTGGAGCACGTTATCCGTAGACTGTTATTTGCCATAAAAACAAAAGAAACAATTATTTAAACTTAAAGAATTATATATTAATTAATACATACCATATGTACAATATGTTGAAGATAACATTTTGCCATGAGCTCTTTTGGAAGCGTAGCAAATGCTTTACATGGCCATATTCGTACGAAATGTCGCGTAACCCAACGAAGAGATTTTCGGTACACTTCGTCAAGACCGTAAGCTGCTGCTAAAGGCATACATTCTAATACACCAACGGCACATATTTGGCAAGGCTATAAAATAATATAAATTTATATTATTATATCAGTTAAGAAATTTTTTTAACAGTATGGAAACTTACGATCTTACCTTGTGAAAGAGATGACAATATTTAACTTTAAGCGTATATCCAATAATTTCTTTAAGACCTTCCAAGCATAACATATCAGCTAATGTAGCTAATTCAACTATACTTATAGAATCTGGTATGTTACTTTCTCCGCTGTATATGTGACACAGTGCAAAATGTACCGCATCATAAGAATATCCTTGCAGAGAAATAACATTTCCTACGCTTTCGATCCAACCTCCACTAAGAATTGCCGCAAAATATTGACACCGAGAACTTAATATACATTTGTGCGCTCTTATACGACGTCCAGCTACATCGATTGTTACATCTGGATTTATCTCTTCTAAGAACATTCTTAACAGATCTTCTCCTAATCTATTGTATGGTCTACTTCCTACTAAACTTGATGTTTCAGTTTCCTCTGTACTTCCCTCTAAAGAAAAAAAGTAATAATTAGTATTTCATTAATTTATAATCAATTAGATCGTATTTTTAATATAATAAATTACATACCAGCACCAGAACGGCCCATGCTACTTTGCATACTACTTAAATCAGATTCTGATATAATTCCTTCTCCATCATATTCTCCTGTTAGATCTTCAAGGGGAGACTTTTGTTTAGATGGAAGGGAAGTGCTCATGACTGAAGTAAATTTTCTGGGGAGTGGCCTAACAGATCCATTAGTTCTAGACATTACTAATTTGCTTTCAATCCAGGAAATCTCTGGGATACTATTGCACATACGATAGGTACTTCTATCTTCTTTCACAGTCAACATATCCGTCGAAAGGGAAACCGCAGGTGTTTTATCTAGATCAGATAATCGAACGAAGTTGGAAGTTGTCTTCGTATTGTGTCCTGTAGTTCGCTCATTTTTCTTAGATGTTATATTATGGTTATCATATTCTGTTTCTGGCTTCACATAGTCTGAACTTTTCAATTCACTTTCTATTTTTTTAATTGTTTCATTTAAAGACTTATGTGTTTCTGATATTTTACTACCTACGGCAGGAACTACTTGTGGACGATTAATGTTTGGCACTTCTCCATTTAATAGTTCTGATAATTCATAATCATGATTATCACTATCAGGTGATGGTCCACTGCCACTACTGATGTCAAATGTTTCGTTTTTGCGTGTTTGTCCCTCGGTACTCTCTGTACATGTTTTCTCCCATGCTGAAGTTTCTGAATATTCGTCCTCATATGTTTTAACATCGGCAGTATTTAGATTTTCCGTGATTCTTTCAGTTTTTAGTTCTGTGTAGTCGTGTTCTTTTATACTGACCCGAAGTTCCTCATTGATCACTTCAACGTGAGAATTTGGGGGTGTATCTCTCACATCAAACTCAAAGACATCTTCTGACGATGTGTCCATATTATTTGGACCATTGTTACCTTCCTGAAGGATTTTGGAATTTTTCTGAGTAACAGATTCTGGTTTTGCTGTATCACTTAAAGAGTGACTTGAAGAACTGGGTTTTGCTTGTAGCTTCTTTAAGTCTCCCCGATCTACGGACAGACTATGTGCGCGTTTATGTTCTTTTCTAAATATTAATTCTTTTGCAACATGTCCATTGTTGTTAACACTTTGAGTTTTATCAACGTTCCAAGAATGTCGTTTGAATGTTGGTCGTGATGAAGACAATGTTCTTCTTCTTACTACTGGAGAATCAGACTCTATATACATGAAAACACTTGGTTTAGCTTTTTCTCTAACGCATTTTTGTTCAGTCGACGATTGATCTTCTTTCGTTGTGATACTATTCTCACTTGAATTAGTATCATCCGACTTCACTTCTATTTGTTTGTCAGAGTATGTCGAAAAACTTTTTCCGTGTGATGGTTGCATATTTTCTTTGTTCTTCGGTGGATCACTTAAATCAATAAACATCGAGAAAATGTTTTTCTTATCACCACTTATATTAGATTTTTCAGATTTTACGGTAGTTTCTTCTACCTCTAATTTTTTACTTTTTGGTGCATTACTTGTACTAGACATATCAACGTAAAATTCACAATAAGATTTACTACATTCGTTCTGTTCTTTTTTTTCTATTGAACAATTTTGTTGTTGCAAAACAGTTTTACAGTCCATATCTTTCAAATTAACGAAAAATCCTAAGCTACCATGTTTCTCATGACCCCTTATTTTTCTTGTTGGTTTCTTCATGCATTCTGAACTTGAAAAACTTTGAGACATTCCAGTATGACTATTGTTCAATGACTTGGGTTCATTTTTATTGCAATCGCTCATATCAACTACCCATGCAGTCATAGATGAAGACATTCTCGTAGATCTCATTTTTACCTCAGGTTCGTTCATAATAACAGAACCACCAGAAACAATCGGTGTAGACTCCGTCTTTCGACGCACAGTAGGGCTATCAGTAGGCTTAGAATAGTCTGAAGTGCTAACACCACCAGAAATAATAGGCATAGTCTCGTCACATTTAGTTTTCTTCATTGTATCGGTTCTACTCTCCTTTTCTATAATGCAACTTAATGTAATAGGTAAACTGTTACTACAATTATTCGAACCATTGTCCAGTTCCATATGATAATCCATAACTACTTCATCACTCGCACTTTTAGTTACTGGATATATAATATTAGTTTCATTTTTCAGAGAATTATTATTTTCTGGTGGTGTCTGATTATTTTCATATTTTCCATTTTCTAATGAAAGATATGGCATTGTATGATACTGACTACTACTTGGAATTTGAACATCTAATGGAAACTTACTTAATACATTGCTTATCGGGATTGAAAGTTCGTCTGGTGGATTAAAACATGAATCGCCGTCAACACGATGTCCTGAATATTGAGGTATAGCATTTTTAAATACAAGATTACCTTGCCGTCGTTCATATTCTTGCCTTAGCACTGAAAGCTTTTCGTCATTTGAGCCCAGCTCAAATGTATTCCTTCTGATAAGAGAAGGTCGTCGTGTATCATCCACTAAATTAGCGTCTTTATCGTTCGTTTGTTCAATTATCTCTTTTTTAGTTTGTATTGTCACATTTGCATTGTCATTACTTATTCGTGATATAACATGTCGATCATTATTTATATTTTTATTATTGTCAGGGCAAGGAGAAGGATGTGCACTTTCACCACTGTCTACTTCTTTAATTTCTACAGCTAAAGATTCTTTATTTGTTTCAACATTTATTTTATCTTCAGAGATAGAATCAGTTCTTCTTATCTTTCGCGTATCCGTAAGTGGTTCTAGATATTCGGTAAGTTTTAATTCTCTTTCGAATTCTGCTATTTTCTCATGTCCTGTTTGTAAATTAGTTGCTTTAAGCGGTGTAAATTTATAATGTTGCTCTTCGGCAACGTCATTAGTTGTGCTTACAACATATTTAGAAGAATAAGAAATATGTGGTTGTGACTTTTCGTCATAACATTTATTTTTTACTACACTGGATGTTGGAACTTCTATTTCATCATTAAGTGTTGAAGCATCAATAAAGTAATAGTTACTTGTACTACAGGAACTTTTTTGACTGTGTATATCATGTGATATTTCATGATTTGTATTTTCGGATTGAACATTCTCAACTTCTGGATGATTAGAATGACACACATTAATATCTTGTGATTTTTTCGAAGGTTCTTCTTTTGTGCAACTTTGATCTATATCGGTGTTTACAGAAGATGCATTCCCAAGATTAATAAATTCAAAAGATTCATTTTCATCACTTCCACAGTCTGACTCATAAAATGGGTCGCTAAGTACTTGGTTTTCATATTGAAAAATTTCATCTGTATGTAATTTTGCTTTTTGAGCATTTTCCATGGATAAACTAGAAGAATCTAATTGTGGTTGTTCTGAGGTGAAAGAACAACTCGTTGCACGTTGATCATTTGAACTACATTCCATTAAGCTTGAGTCTACTAGATTCTTCTTGTGGCATGTATTGTCACAATTGTTAGTCGAATTATTGTGCTCATTTTTTATAACTAGTTTTTGATTTTTGTTATGTACACGTCTAGCACGTGTTTTATCCAATTCATCATTTCCAGAATTATATTCTGTGACTTGTAGTTCTTCAAAATCGGTACTTGAATTCTCAGATGTTGTATTTTCATGTGGACTTACAGAACCAGTTTCTAAACCAGAATCAGCCATATCGGACACAGTGGGGCTTATATCCACAGTAGCATATTCTCTCACATTTCTTGTATTTTCAATGCTTCCTGAATGACAGTCAGATGTGCAATCCGCATATCTTTGACAGAAAGACAAATATTTATAGATATAAAAAATTTATATTAAAAAGAATATATAATATATAAAGTAAATTTCAAAATATAATAATTGTAAATTGTAACCTTTTATTAGTATCTATTGTTTTATTATCAGAAGGTGCATTCACAAGTTTTGAGGTATAAGTGCTCAAAATATGTTCTACCAATAACTGTTCTTCTTTTGAGAAGTCTGAATTGCTGTATAAAAGCCTGAAAATTCATAAAATAAAATTAAAAAATGTATAAATGAAAACAGAAGACATATCTAATAAATATTATTCTATTATGTGCATTCTATGACATGTATTTTGCAAATGAGAAGTTTAGTATTACATGCTAGTTGTTATAATGCACACTGTTGAACAGAGTATTATATATTCTATTGTACAAATATAATAATATTTAGAGATACTTTATATGTATAGAAAAAAAAAAAAGTGAAGAGAATAATTTAGATTGCAAACATTATATTATTGATAGTAAAACTTACTTATAACTTTTAAAATTATTGAATAAAGAAAATTTCTATTTAATTGCACACTTATGAAATTATATCTAGATAACAATATATGTAAAACACAAATTTGTTATAGTTTAAACAATATATGACATTTTATTTAAGAAATAGTCTTAATACATAATGTACACAAAATGCATGCAAATAAATATTTTGTAATTTATATAAAAGAATACATGGAATTTCAAAAATTCAGGAAAATTTGAATTTATGTGAATATCAGAACTAATATACTAATTATTACAGGTATTTAAACGTTTTATGAATATAATTTTCACAAATGTTCCTGAATTAAATAAGTGATGTGACTGCAATATATGAATAACAAGTATATAGTTCTCATAGATACTGCTTCTATATAAGTGATTAGGGATATGGCAGTACCTCACAAAGCCTTCTATATGATGAAAAATTTCCAGTTTATCAATGATGC
This sequence comes from Eufriesea mexicana, assembly GCF_001483705.2. NCBI lineage: Eukaryota > Metazoa > Arthropoda > Insecta > Hymenoptera > Apidae > Eufriesea > Eufriesea mexicana. Next base: position 167,445 of record NW_016918030.1, read on the forward strand.
AATCAATATGTTTGTTAATGTATACAAAATAAGGCTTGAGAACCTTGTAAAAGTGGGGAGCTCTTGTTTTAACAATACACTGGTTTGTTTGTATTATATTATGTCCATGTACTATGTTAAGATCACAATACAAAGAGTCCACAAATATGCTACAATAAAACACTCTATTCAGTTTATATATTTATAAGCTTATATTTTGTACACATAAATTGCTTTACACAAATACTCATTGCTTATAATTTAGTATTAAGTTAAACAGACCAATTTTGTACAAATACAACAAATATTATGTAATAAAATAAAACTTGCTATCAGTAATTTATAAATTAGAATTTTCAAATGTTTTATAGTTTGTAAAATATTCCAATCATTCCAATATTCAATGTTATACATAATGATACAAATCAAAGTACATAACATAAAGTAATTTACTGAAAAATCTCAAATACAACATGCAAAGATGTATAAAAATATTTATATTTGTTGTCTGATGTATTATATGAAACAACTGATAAATAATGTTAGAATTATCTTAAATGAATTATTTCTTGAATTATTGTTTGTTCTAATTAATATTTCATAAATTAATAAGAAATTATTAGTTTACCTTAAAATATTATCTTGCAGTTCATTAAGACTTTTTGCAATAATTCGGTTTGTTTCTATATGCTGATGTTTTTTAAATGTTTCACTGAAAGGAGGTTCAGGCTTGACAGAAGCATAAAGTTGATGGCAACAGAGCCATTGATGTATTCTGTCTAAATTTCCACTTTGCTTGTTGTTGCCCCTGCCTCCAGCCATGAGACATGTTTAATGTTTCATACTTGTTCACCTTTAATGCATTAAATTATGTAAAAAAATTAAATAAAAAATTCAGATAAACGTAAATATGGTCATTATTTAAAATAGATATTAATTTATATGTAATAAAAAAATATTATGTTTAATATATAGTATTTATTTCTTTTGCAATAATTTGTTGTGCAGTTCACGCACAAATATTTTTTATTTTTGTGTAAGTTTTATCACAGTAATTCAATATTATTGGAAACTGTTAAATTTTATATATACAAAGTAAAAAAAAAATGGTCAAGCCAAAAGAACATTAATGATTCTCTACTGTATGTACATATATATTGCTGACAAAGTACATAACAATTTCAAGGTCAATACTAGAGATACTTCTTGCATAGCAATTAGTAATCCTTTTACAATGTCTTCAATTTTTAAAGAATAATTATATTTCAATATATATAATATAATATTATGCTATAATATTCTAATGGATTATATATTCAATTGTAAATTATTATATAACATTATCCTAGAAATGTTTTCAAAAAAGTGTATAGTATTTAATAAAAACATGTTATGTGATACTTTATTCTATTTAACCTTAAATATAATATATAATCGCATATAAGTTCGTGAGTAAAATGTATTACTAAACATTTGAAACATAAACCTGAAAATTGGAATAAAATTAAAATGCGGAAGCCAAAAATAAACGTGTAATTCTAGCACAGTTCAAAAGTAGAAATTCAAACTTTGAATGTAAAAAGATTATACTGCCGAGGCATGTCGAATATCAACTAATCGATTAATTAATGAAACTCTATGTTATAATTTATAAAACACAATGAGAAGTATATCATTGAAAAAATATACCTTTTTGATTTTTGAAAAACATTGATCGAACACACCTTGTTGACAGTCATTTAACGCATCCTCGTATGTATCCTAAGTACGACTCACTTTCTGATATTATAAGTAACATACCCGGGTTAGTACGATTGGACACGGTGTATATATATATTTCAGGGAAATTCTAAATGTATGAAAATGTTTCCGTAAAATTGTTTTTAAGGTTGGAGTATTTTTTTAAATATATTTTTGACAAGACTTTCTCAATAATTTATTGATCGTACTTCGTACATATGTACGTACCTTGCATTATTTCGGTTCTCGAACACCGGTCAGAATATATCATAATTATGCCGTATTATGAACCATAATCTTGTCGCACATTTTGACCGACACGTCCGCTACGAAATTCGGCGGATATTAACGGTATGATACGATCAAACGTCCGCTTGTTTGTTGTTCAAAAGACATAAATATGCGACGGTTGTTCTCAATACGAAAGCATGAGACTGTCTACCGTTAGCTCCACTAGGTGACGCGCGAATCGAGATCAATTTTTATTTTGAGGTTAGGTACATGAATGTCCTGTCAAATTCTTTTGTGGACTATCATGAATTTTGCCTACAATGCTGTTATGTTGCAAGAGTTATGTTTACCTGATGAACAACGAAGATGAACACGAAGGAAAAAGAGAAATATATCGAAGAATTTGACTTTCCTCATTGTGACGAATCATCGAAGTATGAAAAAGTTGCAAAAATTGGACAAGGTACCTTTGGGTAAGCTTAACATAAAATTTTCATTCAATTTTAGGTTATTATCATGCACGAGTGAAAATATTCGTTATTTCTCAATTCTCATGATCGTTCTGTAGGGAGGTGTTCAAGGCTAGAGATAAAAATTGTTCTAAAAAATTCGTAGCTATGAAAAAAGTGTTAATGGACAATGAAAAGGAAGGGGTATGTACACGTTCAAATATTCGATCGTCCAATGCATTCCTTTCCGTTTTTTGTCCACTTCATCTATTTATATAAATGTACTATATTTGCAAAAGAATAATTACTTTACCTTTGGTTCATTTTGTAAGGGATTTTATTAAATAAAAATTCATTTTTCTTTTTAATGAAAGTTAATGGAAGATGTGGAAATAAACAACATGAACATTTTGTTTTTCTTCAACATCAGAATGCAATATAACATTAACAATGATTTTTTTTCTTACAGTTTCCTATAACAGCTTTAAGAGAAATAAGGATATTGCAGTTACTAAAACACGAAAATGTAGTAAATTTAATAGAAATATGTAGAACAAAAGGTAAATATTTAATATAATTGCATGATAGAAATAATATTTTCTTACAATAATTATGAAGTAAATAACTGACAATTTTGTTTCAGCAACACAATATAATCGCTACCGTTCTACATTCTACCTTGTTTTTGACTTCTGTGAACATGACTTAGCAGGTTTATTGTCAAATGTAAATGTCAAATTTAGTTTAGGAGAAATTAAGAAAGTTATGCAACAATTGTTAAATGGTCTTTATTATATTCATAGTAATAAGGTAAAAATAACTAAATTTTACAATAAGGAAAAATAGTAATTTTCATAATATACATTGTAATTGTATAGTAATTTACATCTTTTTTTTACAGATTTTACATAGAGATATGAAGGCTGCAAATGTTTTAATAACAAAAAATGGTATATTGAAATTAGCTGACTTTGGGTTAGCTCGTGCATTTAGTGCAAATAAGAATGGTCAACCAAATCGTTATACAAACAGAGTTGTTACTCTTTGGTATAGACCACCTGAACTTTTGCTTGGTGATAGAAACTATGGCCCTCCTGTAGATTTATGGGGTGCAGGATGTATAATGGCTGAGATGTGGACCAGGTTCATATTTTTAAATAATATTTTTACAAATATTTATGATTATACATGATCAAGCATCTTTTTTATTTATATAATTTTATAGATCACCTATAATGCAAGGAAATACAGAACAACAGCAACTAATATTAATTTCTCAATTGTGCGGTTCGATTACAACTGAAGTGTGGCCTGGAGTTGAGAACCTCGAATTATTTAATAAAATGGACTTACCTAAAGGTCAGAAACGAAAGGTAATTATTTCTTTCACTTGGAGCAGATTCTTTGATATATATTCATGAACTATGCATTAAAAATAAATCTTTTTATACAGGTTAAAGACAGATTGAAACCATATCTAAAGGACCCGTATGCATGTGATTTGTTAGATAAATTACTAATTCTTGACCCATCTAAAAGATTCGATTCAGATTCCGCGTTAAATCATGATTTTTTCTGGACTGATCCAATGCCTTGTGATCTTAGCAAAATGTTGGCACAGCATACACAAAGTATGTTCGAGTACTTAGCTCCTCCAAGACGTCCGGGCCACATACGTCATCCTCATCATCAAGTACCTGGCGGACCTGCAAAACCAAGTTCTAGTATGGCTGACAGTGGTTACCAAGATCGTGTTTTCTAAGATATATTTTGTCTATATAAATGTAAACTGCCTTCTATCATCCACACTCTTCTCATTTCTTAGAATTTTGACAGTCATATGATGTCTGAATTCAACTTCATCGATTATCATAAGATTTTAAGTTAAAATTATTTTGATTTATACAAATTCTTGAATCAAGATGTAAAATTTTCTTATATATATATATATGTATCTTATAATATATATGTATACATATACATACATACATATATATATAAATTTTGTACAAACGGAAGCAGTCTTCTGATTTAAGCCTGATATTTCCAGAAATATTTGCTTACTTTTTGTTCAATTATTTGTGTATTATATTTTACACAGTTCTCAATATTTATCAAAGATAGGATGGAATTTTATATACATTCTTATTTTAATTTTACAATTATACATTGAAATTTTTTAACATTTTTATTTAAAATTTTACATAAATATAACACTTGTGGTTACTATGAAATAGTACAAGATAGTAATTACTGCCAGTTAATTACAAATTTGGTAAAAATAATATTCAAAATGAAGATAACTATTAATTGTTGCTTCAAAAAATAGTTTGCAGAGTAAATGATATCCGAACAGAATTTATTTCAGTAAATAAATTTCAACTTTACAATGATCTTTGACTCGATAACGTTATATAGTTTATAGTTATGAAAGAAGTCTTAAGAAAGTATGAAGCTAAAACTAAGTAAACCTACATAAAACAATTGCGTGTAGGACTAATGCAACAAAGAGCGAGACAATTAGCGAGTTTAGTAGCGCATTCAGCAATTGTACATTCAATTTCATATGTCTGCATTATCTTTGTTACGAGAAGGTGCTTAGCACCAAAGTACACAACACCTAAACAAGAAAAAAATTCAAAAAATATGTACACGATTGTATGCCCGTAATACTTTGTTATTTTTTATTCTTACAACTACATATATCATTATTATGCTAAAATACACTATCGCATTATCAATATCTGTGAGGTACAGAAATATGATTCGTATTAAAAATAAAATGACGTGAGTGGTATTTATCACCAGATATAAAAATACAAATAAAATTCTTTTAACACAGTAATTAGCTTTCTTTTGAAAGTCCCGTTGTTACAATTCATGTGTTAGATGAATGATCACTATAATGTATCAATAAAATGGCGAACACACATTCGTATCACACACACTTCTAATCGTCGTCGTTTTTAAGAAACTGATCCAGAGGATTAGGGCCCATTCTTTTCGGTTTACTTGTTGATGCTTTTTCTGTACTCTCAGCTGAAATAGTTGAATATTCATAAATTCAAAGAAACTGCTGTAAAAGTTATGTGTTTTGAAATTAACAAAATATACATATTTATGATAATAATTACGTGTTGTAGGGCGTTGAGCATTTAGACAACTGAACCATTCTGTCATGCTAATTTTCCTATCGTTGTTGATATCACAGTATCTTGGAAGTCTCTTGCCGCATCTTTGAAGCTGTCTGTTATTTGCCACCATTGTGCGAAAACTTTTCCATTCTTTTCTTTCTAGAACCTAAGAAAAAATTACAAATATATCTCTTTCTTTCCTTTTATTAAATTGATCGATATTGATCTTCTATGTACAAATTTTTAATGTCATTAGAAAGATGCTTGCCTTATTTTTATTCTTATCAAGCATGACGAAATGCCAAGTGGCTATTTGTTCCTCTTTAGATGCTTGCCATTTAGCCGTCGCTTCATCTGAATCCGTGCCAGAAGCCTTCATCTTTTTGTGCATTAAATCCATTAAATCTCGTAGAAACAACTGTTTCTTCTGTTCAGGACAGCCTAATTAATTAATTAATTAATTAAGTTTAAAATATTCTTATCACAGTATAAATTATTAAATGAAATATGTAGCAAGACACGAGACGATAATATAATTTATTGTTAATTACCTTTCATGGGTCTGCTAGGAGTAGGCACTGGATTACAATTTGGAGTACGATCTTTGGAAGATGTCCCAGGTATTGGTTTGCCAGTATCTTGATACACGCACCAACAATAGCCTGAATAACACTGCACACGATGGTACCTTCCGTCAGGTGTACATTCAGGTACATAAAATTTCTTCTGAGAATGTTGCCTCTCGTCTTCTAATACGGATCGCCTGTCCGTTAAACAATCGTTTGCTGTAAATTTTATTCGGTATTTTACAATTCGTTAAAAATACTGTACATACTTAAAACAATTTCATCTTATTATATGAATCTAAATTATCTAAGATATACTTTTAACTTCCTAATTACAATTTATAAACAGGTTCCAAGTTCTTAGAAAAAAAAAGAAACATAGAAAAATACACTCACCATCACTCTCTTCTTTCGTATCGACTGGATCATCAAATGTTGGTCGAGAATGCACTGGGGCAGGATTGCCTTTCAATACTGTGAAAAACAGAAAGTAGCATCACCATCAAATTTTTATTTCCATGCAACCAATAAAGTCGGCCCATACACCGAGATTTTTTAATTAATGTTAATCATTATGTACAAGGACATATTTCTTTTTTTCTTTTTATAAACTGCAAGAAGTTTTATTTCCAGTCAGTGTACACAGTGAAAAACTTTATTTCTTTGTACAATCTGCAATAGTTTCGTACGATCTGTTAATGCAGTGGTTAATTTGGAAAAAATAACTTGTATTTACAGTTGTTGGTAATCACGGTGTCGCATATTTGCTTTTACGGATAATTTTGAAAAACCGTCACCACCCAACAAATAATAAGATTCGCCCACACAGACGCATACTTTTCACACATGTTTCTATCTTTCTTTTTAATAGAGCCCATGCGTAATATTAGAAAAAATGTATTACAAATAACAAAACATAATTCAGTATGTTTGCTGTTTTTTTATTTTAGCAAGAATAATTCTTCATAAAATTATATTGATCGCGACATGTACGAATGGGTGGTGACGCAAGGGTTTAAAGAAAATAATTATAAAAGGCCATTTCTTATTAGTAAGAATCAATGTAAAAGTACGTGCTTATGAAAAAGGAGCATTGCCACGTTGATTGTTTAAAACAATTAGTTTATTGTTCCCTGAAACTGTACGAATATACTTAAATAGTTTGTCATAATAGAAATTGACATTTCCTTTTCAAATATGTATAATTTTTAGCAACATAAAGAATAAGAAGAATGCAAAGAACTTGTTTTTTTAGTATACCTGTTACAGGGATACGTGCAGAGGTTGTTTCTATATATTTCATTATAATAAAGTATTTTATTTCAAGTCGGATAATGGAAGATTATTAATATTTTTAAATATTTTCCAATTTATAGAATTTCATTTGTTTAACCCCTTTGCCTACAATATCGTGCGAGACTCGTGGTAAGGAGATCGGGTCAAACACGAGTGTGACGGGCGAGAGGCGTGGTCCATAGATAGGGTCCAACGTAAGCAACACGGATCGGGCACGTGGATAATTTTCGTCGATATTTTTCTGTCGAAACAAGTTACAAATTGTTAATTAGGTGTTATTCCTCACCGCGTTCAAAACGGCTCGAAGTGTGACTGACTGTTCTGTTGATAATGGCACGCGTCATCGGAACTTGAATCGTAGGGTAAGGGGTTAATATAACTTTCTTTCTTAAAACTGCATAAAGTTTCACGATAACAGAATTTGCAATTCAATTTTTTTGAAGGCAAGGTAATCAATCTTGTTTCGCGTTATCTCATGCCTCAATGAGATCGTTAAAAAACATGTGACAATTAGGTTACAAAGTTCCACTTCCGTAAATCTCTTTCACTCCATATATACCTTGGGTAACTTTCTCGGAGTAAAAACAACTTTTTTTTAAACAAGTTAACTAAGGAAGTCTGTAGAACACGTTGAAATACCTTGTTACATTTGGTAATTACGAGAAAAAAATCAGAGGCTGATAAAAAATGAAATAAAAGGAAACGAAAAGATAGTTGAAATGAATGTCTTCTCGATGAAAAAATTTCCCAAGCTCGTGATAAAAGTAGTAAAAGATTTACAAGGATCCCTGCAACAGGCGAATAGTTAACAATGGTAAGCAAAAGATTTGAAAGAAAGAAATAACGCAGAATAGACGTGACAGTGCTGATTTGATGTGCAGAACTAGGACTCACCTTGGTCCATAACCCGGGTCCTCTGGGCCTCAGGGACCTCGGGGCGCTCGTCTGCGGGGTTCAGCGACAAGAACAAACGTACTAAATGATAACAATGATGTCACTCAGCCGACCGGCCTTACCTATATGTACAATGTTTTTTTGTCATTCGCGCATCGCAGGTTTTGCTAGCAGAGCAGCGAGCGGTGGCGAACATCGAATAGTAGGGTGGTCACTAAGTATTCTCAGGCAGCAGTCTCTCTCTCTTTCTCTCCCTAGCGCGTACCCCAAACACTTTTTGGCGTTCTTACGTGTAACAGAACTACGTTTACGAGAGTAATTTCTTTCTTTCCTTTTCATATGGTACAAGATTCCTGTTTAGTTTGTTTACCGGTAGCAAATTGTCAGAAGATTCGGAAGTTCATGCGCTTACTTGGCGTGTCATCAGTGAAAACCATGCGATGTACACGTTAAAGGATGTGCATTCGGAGAGAATGTTCGAAAGTAGTTGAAAAATTAGAGACAGTCTATAGATACTTTTATAAATAATTTCTTACAATAATTGAGAAGAACATTTAAAAACGCAACAACTCTAGAAGTCTGGAAATCTAGAACCCTAGAAGCCTAGAATTCTGAACTCCAGAATTCCAAAACTGTAGAACTTTACTGGAACTCTAGAGCTTTAAAACTTGAAAACATAGACAATTTTATGCTCTGAGATTTCTGATCGTTAAAAATTTGACGTGATACAGAATAATATATTTTTTCTCCGAGCGCAGTTTTTAAGTTTCTACGCGTTTCAATTAGGCACCTCAACGCAAGGAATCAACAGGTGCATGCTCGTCCGTGCATAAGGTGTTATTTTACAGTGTACCGAAGGAACACCAATCTTTTATTCTTATTCTATGTTCTCAAAGAAGATATTACGAGTAAAGTGAAATAAATTCTACGGAGGACCAATAAGAGTAGAAGAAACATGTTTCTACAAAGTTGATAGAGACAACTGGAAGTTATAAGGCCCGATTATTCCCGGGTCACACGTGTCGATACCGAAGAATCCTGAGTCGAACGTGATTACTTAACATGCAATTGACCACGATTCTACGTATCGACCAAGCTACGCTTAAGTACTTCTACTCCAACACTTTTACATCGTTGCAAACTACCTGTTTGAAGGACAGAAAAAAGCACGAGGTTTAAAGCAGCGTTCTACGGTAAAATAATACACTACAATTTCCCAGAAGTGGTTTCCTCAGAAGTAGTACCTACATAATCCTTTGGTATTCGAAATCGATAAACTATTTTAATTTTCGACAAATATCGAGGCTCTGAAAAATTCGAAATTCTAGACGTCATGTAATATTGATAGAGAAGCTACTTATTATATTTTATAACTTAGAAAATCAACTCTAGATCACAACAAAGAAACCAAAAGAATAGTTCCATTTATGTTTAATTTTTCTAGTCATAAAAATTAAAAAGATGATCAGATCTACAATTCATACCTAAACAACCCTTTGATTTATTATATACAAATAAATATTTTATTATAGACCAACAGATAATGGTAATATATGACAGATTCACACAATTGCTATCCAGATATTCAATGTCCTATCATGCACAACTGTGACTCTCGGTTGGAACCTCTTTCTGAAGGACTCATGCGATAACCCAGGAGGATAGTTTCAAATAGTCATCATTGTAGTTCGCGTAGGCGCGGATTTACGAAGTGACAAGTCGCGCGGGCGGTCATTCTCGTAGGCTAACCGGGAGTACGGAGCATGTACACGAGGTCAATTGCTTCAATTCCACAGTAGCTGGTCGCAGTGTGGGCAAACTTCCGGCAGGATTCACGAATGTTAAGCGGGCCGACTATAGAAGACGGCCCTTGGCGTGCGCGACATCCTGTCCCGGCCACCGTTTGTAATTTATACCACGATTTAGACGCCGAGACGACGACCGCGACGACGATCTTCCGGTATTATCCTCCAACGATGCGCTATAACTGACATGCTTTGCAACAGTTTTATTTATTGCCAGGTCCGAGAACCCCTGAAGAATAACTACAACCGCATATTTCCACAATGCTCTGCTTTATACTGTTCCAGAGAAAGTTTAGGACCGGAGGAAATGCGAGTAATATCACGTAACAGATTCACAGGCAGATCTAGTCAAATTTCATTTTTGATATCTTGATTCTCCAGATTAGGGCGGTGGTCCATTGAATTTAACCCTTTGGGAGCGAATGCTAGAATATAGGCGATATAACTTTTACTTATTGGGTAAAATACTATGTATATTGCGGAGAGAACTAATTTTGCTATTTTTACCAGTATTGTCAACATTCTGCCATTCAAGGAATTGCTCTCTATTTGTTATTTCCAAGCGTTTACTATGTATTTTGAGCACTGTAGTTTTTGACTTGCAACAGGTTCCCGTCTACAAAATGTCCAACTGTATTATTGTAATTAGATATGAGGAAAAATGATTATCGATATGGTTGAATTGCAAGAAACATCGCAGTGAAATAAAATTTGTAGTATAGTGACTGAATATTTAATTAAGAGGAATACTTCCACGACGCAATCGAGGATTCAATACGCCAAGAAGACATCATAGGGATGCACAAAAGACAACACGAGATGCTACGAAACAAAATATCTTACACGTGTTATATTTATGCAAATGCAGGTTACCACAAGAGGAAATAAATTACACGCGAGACTCCCTCTTTCAGTGCGAAATCGTTTCTTACGTTACTCGAACGATTGCGTACAATTGCCATGTTTAAATGTCAAACGATTATCGAATGGAAACTAGAAAAATAATAAAGAATGACAAATTTTCATTTAGAAAGGCAAATGGATACAATTCTAACAATTAATAAGAAGACTACGCCACGTAGGAATCCTGTTTCGAGAATTTTTTCGACACGATCGAATAGATTACACTTCTCTTGCAAGAGTTACTTTGCTTTGCCTGATCGTAAAAGAATAATAAGTCGTGTACATCTTCTATGTGATTGTAATTTAATCACCGGTGATTAGAAGCGCAACAAATTCGCATTTGATTGTAACTACTGCATTCTTTTCTCTCTCTCTCTCTTTTTATCTCGTTTGTTCCTTTTCAATGGAAGTTACTGCAACGAAAGGGAAAGATTCAGAATTCGACATGGATCTGTGAGTTGTATACGTTTAAAAGCAACCCAGCGGCAACCTTCACCTAGGAAACGAGGAAAGAGGAGCACCATGCGCAGTAATTGCTCGATTGTAATGCCACGCGAGTAGATAGATTAGCGCGTGTTAGGCAGCGTTAAGTACAAATAGTGATGTTAATTCCGATTTACGATCGCCATAAAAGCCGTATCCACGTATTCATGTTGGGGCTTTTTACAATTTTATTTTATTGTCTTATAATAAGAATTAAAAGTTAAGGCAGAATTTATTATCGTGGATAACAGTGGCGAATGTATATCGAAATTAACACTATGGTGTTTCATCCTTGCACGTAAACGATCTTGCTCCCTTCCTGTGTTCTTTATCGATTATCTAAGAAATACATTGTGCAGTTCAGATCATAAATTACACGAATAAGAGAATTTTTCATTGAAGATTCACTGTACGTAGGATTGTACATTTGTATCCTCAAAATGCTATCTTGTAATGTAATTATAACAAAATCTTTCACTGTCTCTTTTTACATTCGTTTAAAAGGGAATGCTACAATGCTTGTCTTAGTTTTTACAATCACTCTGTACATTGATGTGACGATCCTAGAGGAGACAATCTTTCGTGGCGCAACAGCGTGGCGCCGCTTCGCAAATATCAACGTATTCAAAATTGATTTATGCACTCAACAGCCTCGCCTGTGACCTTGGCAACTCTCGTCTACCAGGAAAGCGGCGTTGCGGTATTTGCAACTCGAATTGATAATCCCGAATTCAACAATCTGTCTCGATGAAAACTCTTTTGAAACATCGAAGAAAAAAAAAAGAAGAAATATTATCGTATCAATCATAAGATACTTCTCAATAATCGTTTAAACTCGCCGAAAGGGACGAAGATCGTTGGAGCGTGCAAGTGTCACCCAAGAGGCCGAAGAGGTCCTCAAGATTCTCCCCTTTATCGTTTGAGATGCACGTGCACCACGTGTTAAACTTACGAGTGAAGTCGTTCGCAAGGCAGGCACCCCATTCTTGCCTGGAGAGTTTCAAATCCCGATTTAGGTCGCACGTGCGGGCAAACGTGCGAGCACATTTCTTCGGCCTTACCGCCTTCTTTGCGAGCCTTCTTAATTCCTTGTACTCTGCCCTATCCAGATAGCCATCCCCATTCTTGTCTAACGTTACGAATTTCCACGACAGTACTCGTTCCACGTTTTTGTCACCTGTTGAATAAGGATTAATAAAAGTAAGTTAATAATGAAAAGGTACAACATATAATAAATTTGTTAGATACCTCTATTTAACTTTTTCAATAATAATAAATAAATACTTTCTTTAAAACTATATTTGGATATTTTTTTGTTATCATTCCCACGAAAATTAAAAATAAACGTTGAAATATCAAATTTTTGTTTCAATAATTCATTGTAACAGAAATTTACTTCACAATTCTTAACATCACTCACGATATATTCAACAGTTCTCGTAGAATTTTATCTGTAACAACTAGACATCTAAAATATAAAAATAAAAAGACAATGATTCCTAATGTCCTTATTGCTACGTTTAGCATGCAACAGGATATTTATTCGACAATCCTCACCATCCGCAGAGATGTTCGTCCGCCTGTACTCGATCTTGAAATTTTCGATCAGGTTCCCATTGAACTTTGACTTTTCTGCTCGATCACACGTATTCCTATGCTTACTGCTGTACTGCCTTCGTTGTTTCCAGTTCGGCGAGCGCCTCCTTTGGCCGCTCCTGGTGGAAGCAGTAGATCTGGGACCAGGTTTTTTCACACATCTTGGTCTTTCGTTTCTTACCGAGGTGTCGGGCAGCGGTCTGCCCTGCGGCGTCACGCACCAACAGTACCCGGTTTCCTCGTGACATTGCACCGGTGCGTAAGTGCCATCCGGACGACAGACTGGTCGTGCACCCGGCCTGGCGGTCAATCTTGCGGACAAGCATGCTGGTGTCTCTGGATGGACAGGTTCAATCACGTGGTTCCTTGTTAGATGTTATCGTTTTGTTGAACTACGCGTCTTTCGATGTGCGTGACAATTTTTATTGAACTTGTTGCACAGGAGGATAAAAAAAATAATGCAGAAGTGTTCCACTAGTAGTTCACTGTTACAGCAATTGGATAATCTCAAGTTTTTATTTCTATTAAACTTTATGTGTCAAGAATAATTGTTTCTGTGAATTTTTTAAGAACATCTTTTTAGTTTCTATAAAAAAGAGCGAAAGGGATTTGGTATTTAAATTCTCTTTCTTCATTAGCTTTTTTAATAAATATACTTAATAAAAACAACAAATTTCAAAGTTCTATCTCTTAATAATTATTCTTGTCTCACTTCCAAGTTTACTCTTGTAAAAAATAATTGCTGTCCATGATACTATTTTATAATTGTATAATTACATAAAAAGAATTTTCAATAATTCTAATGTGATTATATAAATAAAGTACGGTAATAATTACTAATGCAATTACGAGAAGAATGTATCATCCTACCTGGACAAGGGCCAGTGTGTTTGATAAGAATAGACATGCCTTGACACTGCTTCGAGATGACCCGACACTGACTCGAATACGTAATACCGTCGCTCCCACATACCGGTGTACTTGCACCGTCACTCATAGTGCACTCAGCTATCCTTTTCCTGCACTCCTCCTAAAACACACAACCCACACACGATGCAGAGTAAATATGCTAATGGTTCATATTGTTCGTACAATAATGTAGGTTTTAGTACTAGTACAATAAGGTAATAAACATATTTAAATTCAATTAATATAACAATATATAGAAAATACTTATATATATTTCTTTAAATATAGAATATTTGATCGTTTAGATCCTTTTTATATATCTTGCAGAAATATTTCTTAAAAAATTTTTAGCGATGTCTTCTGTTAAAATAGTGATACGCTTACAATATCTTTCTTTTCATATTTAATAATTAAATCACGTCGTTCAAAAATATTACCGTTATCTTTGAACCATGCCACAATCATTTCCAACATCCCAAACTTGGTATCGTGAATAATGTCACTCGTCTACGATGATTAATCTCCATGAATCATTTTACAAATCCTCTTAAATACAGTCAACTGTTTGTTATTTTTATGACTTCCTTTTAAACGGACATGTCGAAGAAAGAATGAAAATTAAAATTGGTCGACATTTCTCGGGATGACTAATTCTTTCACGATTTTCCTTGAATCCATCAACATCGTTTGATGTTCCAGGAAGATTGCTGACGCATTTACGATATCTTTCATAACCTCTTACGCATGCCTGCGAATCGCATTTCTTATAACCATAATTGGTGTTCGTTACGCTACCTTTGAGAGAAAAACTAAATTTACAACAGAACACCCTTATATGTAGAACTAAACCTCTATAACTCATACGACCAGTATGCAAATGACTTTTTAATTAAATATTCATTGAAGTCGTATAGTTAGAATATTTTTTAACTCATGGCTTTACCTACATTCTCTCACCGTATTATCAGAATACAAAGTATGTTGTCTTATCACACAGGAATTGCCCATAAGCCTTCATCTATCTATTTATTTTTATATTGTTTAATGTTGTGATAAATTTCATAAAAATACATATTCTTTATGATAACCATAGAAATTCTAAAACATGTAAAAAATATTGATTGTTATAATATTTATTATGCTCTTAATCTTTTACAAAGCTTATTTTATTTATCACTTATCTTCAAAAAATCGTTGGTTTTTACAGTTTATTCTCCTTTTTAACTTTGCCATAATGCCATAGTAAAATACTCTTTATACGTTTTGTGTTCGTGTGTTGCATTGATATGAATACATTTTCTTTGAGTACGAGGATACTTTTAAGTGTCAGTGTAAATCTGCAATTTATATTTTATTTTAAATTATATAACTTGAAGCAAATACTTACACAAAAAATTCTTGAATCAAAACCCTCTTTGCTATGCGAATGATTCACAGAATAGTCTGGAACAGTGGCGTCTTTAACACGGAGGAGGCGTTTCTATCTAGTAAAGAAGGCGCCTCAAATCCATCAGAAGAGGCGCCTGTATCATTACGTCATGCATTTGCATTGCGCGGAATGTGAAACCCGATTTACGATCTTGAACGTAGGACCGTGTCAGTAATTACCCTCGTTGAAATGATTGAATGTATCACCGAGAAATGCACTACTAATTACCATCCGTGAAATATCGTCGTCGTCTCGCGTTGTCATTTGCTACGTGCCTTTCACGTATTGCACTTATTTGAATAAACATAATCGTTCGATACAGGAAAAGATACGACACTTAAGAACACGACCATATAAATCATTCTTATTACCTTTTAATTCAATTAACTTCAACAGTTTCACGATAGCGTACGATAGACACTGAAGAACATAAAAAAAGAGAAAAATCATTAAGTGTTAAATGAACGTTCTTAACCTTACAAATTTATGCCGTCAATTATAAAACAACTATTTAATTTCTTACACATTCTCACTAGTAATTGGACTTTTATTATCCACAGTACTATGTGACATAAAATTTCTTTAATAAAACTCTCATTACACGAATTATCACGAAATCAATTCGAGTCGAAGACGAATCCAGTAGATGTGTTGATTTACCTATGTTCATAACCTACATTCGTGGCTCTGCGTGACATTTTATACTTCTCGTATATATTTCTTCTTGTACATATTTCGTAAATTAAAGCTATTTAAAACTCAGTAAAAGAATTTTACACAATTTTTAGACGAGAGATCATAATTAACCTCTATAACCACGAATATCTTGAAGAATGCTTATACATGTGTACATAAATAGAAGTAAACATACCATTTAAGAGACATTTCCAACGTGTTATGAAAGCAAATTCAATATCCATGGTCATAGAACGTACAAGATAAGCAAATAAAAGATTGGCTGATTAAAACTGAGATATAACGGTGTCAAAAGGACCCGTCGAGGCTTGTCAATTCGTAACGGAATTCCCTCCAAAGGAAGACGCCATTAATCTACGAAGATAGTCCTGCCGGAGGTGGCGCCCCATCATCGATGGCACGCACCCGCGTTCCACGAGAATGCGTTATGCCGTGTACCGCGTGCACGCAATGCGATGCAATATACGCGTAATAGGTAGAGTGCAACGCGGTGTAGCGTAGAATAATCCGGGTTACGCGTTGAATGCTAACACGGTCGAGGAACGTGCGCGCGACGATTGCTCGCTTGGCGCCACCTCGGACGCGATTCGAGAAAACGACGCACGCGACCGTCAAATTGTGCTGTAATCGCGTTCGATTGCATCGAATCGTTTTTCTTTCCTTTTTTCTTTTCTTCTTTTTTCCTTCCTATTTCTCGCGGCAGGCAAATTCCTGATGGTTTTCTGTTGACTTCTAGTTAACTCGATTTCCTTTTTGTTCACGTTCTTATTGTTACTAATTGTAGGATATTGTTACTAATTGCAAGCAAGTGACAGTAACGGAAAAAAGACATAAATTTTGTTTCTCTCAGTTTGCAATTGCTTGCACTGAATAGAATTCCCTGCAAGGATTTCTCAAATGAACTTTTTATGAATCTTGTAAGTAAAACTTTTGTAATTTCTTAATTACATTTTTTATTAATTTTTAATAAATTTTTGAAACAGTTTTTCTAGGAACATTTCATGTCATTCGTGTACATTTTTCCTAGGAATTTTTGTCTTTTTTGCATACTTTTCTAATACAGTAAGTACATTCAGATTTTTACAAAATTCTAGTGTATGTAAATCATTATACAATTTTATTGTGTTCCTTATCAGTACTTTGATTTGATTTATCAATGCTTTAGTATCTACATAATACACATATAATCCATTTATTATTCGCTTCAGCTAATTTAAGTGCTAAATCTAATTTAAGACTATTACAAAGATAACATAAGCGATTTCAATTTAAACATTTACAATCAACATTTCCTATCGCTTGCCACCTGTCTGACTATTTATCAACATATCCATAAAATTTTATGAATCATTTCAGGAAATTATAACGATAAGAGCTAGCACGCACCAAAAAGTTCTGGCGGTCGAAGATTCTTTACGCAAAAACTGAGATTATACTATAAAGAAGAATAACATTTATAACAGAAGTTAACAGTAAGTGCTTAAGTATTCTTTATCGAATCTAATCTAATTTTCCAGAGTAAGGAGTAACGTTTAATTAAATTTAATCAACCGGTTTTTTGTACCGTGTTTCAGACTATTTATTCGTTTTTCCATACTGGTGGAAATAAGTCGTCCAGACGAGTCAACCATGCAACTACGATGACATAACACGATTAGTAATTATCTACGCTGGTTAAGTGGCGTCGCTGCGATGCACCTGTTAACCCATCCCCCTATCTTACGTCTACACGATTCTCTCTTTCTACAAGCTCAGAACGCATATTCTCTCGATATATATGAAATACACAAAAGCTTTCCAACGCGTTAACAGTAACAAAATATTTGTTAAACGTTTGTCTGATATGTTACATAACTCTTTATAAGAAGCGCGTAACTTTTTCGAACGACTTTTCTGTATCGTACAGTCGGTTATGGCAAGGATAAAGACACGTTTCGAGGCACGTATATGCGCCTAATGATGGGTTCCCAGAAGGTGTCGTTTCTTTCTGTAGAACCAACGACGAGCGAAACGTGGTAATTTGTCAGTGTCTCTGATTATAAGGTCGCCAACGAAGTTGCTTGAAAATAACGATTAACGAATGGGCACTTATATCCGTGGCCACCGTATAGCAAGTTATTAGTAATGGAACTGTATCTTATTCCTCGATCGAATTTCCAACGTGTTTTTTCAAGGTATTGACACGATTCTTCTGTATGTTTTCTGGATGAGATAACTTTCTCTGATAATTTAATAATTTCTAATATCCATCTAAAAAGTGTTCACATACTTTTGCAATACCGCGTAAATTATTCCACTAAGAAATATTCATATATTCTATTAAAATTTCAGATATTGCATCAAGGAATGTATTAGAAATACGATAAACGTCTTCGTAGCAATTTTTTATTTAATTGGTGGATAAAAAGAAAATGGGAAATCACATCACTTAAGGAATAATGACGCTAATTATCGATTCGCAGTCGAGTACCTGAATCCTCGTACACGTCCCTGACGTAACACAGGAGCGCAGGTTCTTGTGGTTGCTTAAACATTCGGAGTCGATTATCGCTTCCAGTTGGCCAGGAACACCAATGGAATATTAAAGGATCATTTACTGGCGCGTATCCTTCGTGAGGATTTCAACGATTCACACGTTTCCACTTTTATGTTAATGTCTGACTGCCTCGTTGCTTCATCCTTTGAATTTTCTTTGTCAACAAGAGAGATCGTTAAACTCGAAACATTTACAAACCCGAGGCATCCTACTAAACTTTCAGTTATACGAATCAACCTCGACATTCTTTTAAAATGATAAAAACATTAAATAAAAACTCTAATATTCCGACGATTATACTCACCGTTAGAGAACATGAAACAAAAAGAAGACAAAAGAATATATAGTAAAAAACATAGCGAAGTAAATGAATAATAAGATTCTAATCGTTTCCTCATCCATAAAGAAACGAACCAATAAAAGTCAACATCACAAGGAATGAACGTCGAGGATCCCAGTCACGGAGTCCATTAACAGGGAAATAATGTTAAAAGCGGCGTCCGTTCTTGAAATCCTAACGAGCCGGCAGCGATCTCGTGCAATTGCATTCTCACGTCTAATTTGTTTACCGATAAACTAACGAGTCGTTCTGCGTGGCAGTATCGATTGTAAAGTCGTTTCGTCCATGATTTACGGAAGAAATTAATTACCCGGCTAAGGGATCGCGTTTAATTGTTGCCAACAGCACGATTTCGTCGTGTTGTCGTGTCGCTTGTCTCGTTAACGACCACGTTTGCAGGCACGTAACATAAAAAAAAAAAGGGAAAAGAAGGAAAGAGAAAAAATGAGGAGGGGAGAAGGGAAAGA
>NW_016918030.1:187067-203594 GCF_001483705.2 Eufriesea mexicana
GTGGAAAGAAAAAAAGTGAAAATCGATAACAAGATTTGGTGCGCGCGGACAAAACGGGTTTTTCGGCGCGTAATCGCGCGCGCCAAGGCATTTCCTCTTGGCAGAAAATAAATTTCAACCCGCTTGGAGCACGCTTCGCATCGAAGACTCGTAACTGGCCGATCTCTTCGACGTGCAACGAAAATATTACGCCGATTCCCGACTTTACTACCCGAGACGATAACCGCGAGGCGTGAAAAATGAAGTTTCGGACCTTTTATTTGCTCTTTATCCGGTAATGGGATTTTACGACGAAGGGGAAAGTAGGGAGAAATATAAATTTAGATATGAATGGATAAGTACATTTTAAGAGATATAATGGCTTAATGGATATAAATTTTCCGCAGCTCCTGTTTAAGTACACTTTATACTTTGTTTCATTCAATTTTTATTAAATAAAAGAGTTCAAGTGGACTCGTGGTTAATTTAAAGTTGAAAGTTTTCGGATGTAATTTATCGAATATCGATTACTCCAGTTGAGGTATACAAAAAGTAATTTTTTTCATCTTTTATTTTTTATATTTAACTTTCATAATACTAAGTGAGGTATAGATATATACCAGACACCATGCTTTCGTTTGTATAATTTCGAAAATAAAATTTTATACAATTTTTCCTCTCTATATACTATATGTGTATTTTTACTTCATTTTTTCAATATATCTCAAATGTCAGATTTAGATGCTATTATTATGAAAGTTAAAAGTACAAATTTTATAAATGATGTATATATGTATATCCTTAAAACTAATCGAGAGTTAATAATGTTACAGAGAAAAATGGGTTTGACCATTTAACGTCCGACACTGTCAAATATTTCCCCAAAGCCAGACTACACACAGAAAAGAAAAATAAATATTCTTCTGTTCCTCTATTTAATGCAGACATTAAAATATCGTTTAAGCGCTCACAAAGACAAATTTATCGAGTCGATACGAATAACAGAAACTCATTGAAAAATATACCATTATAATCAACATGGTGGAACGTTTCAAACAATACCTCAACATACATTATCTCGAAAGTTGATTCAATAGAACCTAGAAATAGGATGACTAAAACTGAAAGAAGATATCTAAAACCATTTGATATCTGTACCAGCAAATTTTAGATATATTCATCGTCCAAATTAAACAAGCTGTTCAAATAATGGTGTATAAATGTAAGCATACAAGTCATAAAGCATCGAATTAAAGGGTCAAACAGCTAGTTGATCATCAGACACACGTCACAGTGACATCCCATGGCTAATTGGAAATTCGCAGAAAGAGAGCAAGCAGCGTGTGCCGTGCACTCGTTCGTGGAAAATGCAAATTTCCACAGACAACCGACGACCACCATGATTACTCGTTGCACCTGTCTTCGGTCACCTACGTCCAAGCTTATTTAGAGTCTCATACGTCTCGTACCGATACCGATCACGTGGACGACAGTGTTTCGAACAAATTCAAATCGATCCTGTTCCAGTGGAGCCGGTTTATCAACAAGAAGCGAAAAATCACCATGTAACATTCATCACGTCGGGTTTGACCATTTCTATTAATATCTCGTGTAACGCATGTTGAATTATATTACCATGCTCGAAAAATTTGTAACGAAATCGATGAAAAATTTGAAGGCAGTCTACGCGTGTAGTTTCATAGAATTAATATTTTCTCGAGTAACACAAGTATAAAAATAACATGATTTGGTTTACTTTCTGACTTTTATGCTACCTGAAATTATACACTGAGTTGTAAAAAGTGCTACGTGATTTCCTAATGATTTAATATAAAATATTGCCATACGTAATGAAAGTGCAATAAAATAACGAAAGCAGTGAAGCTGAAAATAAAAGTTTTAAACGAGAAAAATGCGTCATATGGGAAATGGAAGGAAATTATACACGTATACAGAAGTTGATTCACTGAGGAAATACGCGGCAGAATTTTTTCTGTCATTGGATATCGAGATTTCGAGGTCACATTCATTTCCGTTTTAATAGAATCATCGAGTTTTATTGACCACAAACCGTATTCAATATGATTGATACCTCGATTATGGAGATATTAAATACATCACTGATATGGCCTAACAAATTCGACTTTCACCCGTTGTTACACAATCTGCGAACAATGTATCTACTTATTTATTACACAACCTATGAATATTTCGTGGGGAAAAAATCGCAGAAGTTATAATTCTTTTATAAAATTATAACTACGAAAGTTAAAAGATTCCATAAAACCAATATTATCTTGCCTCGGCAAAGAAAATAATTATATTTCTACTCTCGAGTTCCTCCTAGTACCATCAGTGCTCCATAAACTACATTTCTCTGTATACTTACGAGCAAAGCTTGATACTCCCGTATACAAGTGCTGGTAGATCACCAGGAGATCGAGCTAAATTCGATAAACATTCTCTTTAATCCCACCTAATCCTACGACCAGCGATCAAAGAGGGAGAAAGCTCGATAAAAATGAATAATGGTCGACGAAGAAGGAGGCACAGTTTCGATCCATCAAGAGTGGAAGGATGGTTATTAATTAGCCAAACGTGGCTCTTCTCGAATTCTTGGCACACGGGAACGAGTCCTGTTAACGGGACGAGCGTTAATTACCCAGGCACGTCTCGACGGCGTCGTCATCATTGACACGCGCGCCAATTATCGGGGCACATTTTCCGCGGTAGTTACTATTAATTGTAGGTTCGTGAGCAAATGTCATGAACGATATAACGACGCGTCAAGAATGCGTCTCTTATTTTCCCATTTAACTCCAGTGGGATTTTGCTACCGATTCTGCCTCGAGGATTACAAGGCGCCAGGAAGTGGAACGTGAAAAAAGAGAAGTGTCACGGGGGGCTCATGATCTGGTAGAGGTGGAAGAAAAATATTCTCTGTCACGAAGAGGAAAAAAAAAAGGAGAAGAAAAGAAAGAGATACAGGAACTCGTATACGAACGGAGACACGAATGTATGAAGGCAGGAGGAGAAGAAAGGGGGAAAAAAAGGAAAAAGGAAGCGTTCCAGCAGGTTGGCGCCATGCTGTACCGCTTGCCCCCGTAGTTGACACGACAGAGAATTGATTATAGAGTAGCGACGGCGGATCGATTTGAGTCGTGATAAAACTCAATATTACCTACCGATCAACGATCAAGGTCCTGGGCCGGCACACTTGATACATCGATTGTAAAATTACTATGAATTTAATTGCTTTCCGAACGCCTCGTTACTGCCAGGCTAATTGCTATTTAGATCAGATTGGATCGGATCGGATCGAATCGGACTGGATCGGAATCCCGCGCGGGAAAGGTTAACCCGATTCACGTTTTTGCTGGGAACATGTTAAAAATTCCATTGGTAATGATACGATACGAATGTGGATCGAGAGGAGGCGAAAAACAGAGGCGAGTCAACGATGAAATATCGCTTTTGTGCAACAGTAAAACAGTTGTGCAACGATCGTTGATAGGGAAACTGTTATTAACGTTGTTTAGCTCTGGGGTATCGACCACGTATTCGTAAGATTGATCCTTGAGAAGGAGGAAGATTTCGGGAATTTTTGGTGGACTTTTATTGACCATGATCCAAGCGTATATTTTACTATTCGTTTATAGAGTACTTGCATAACGAAAGAAGAAAAATTTGGAATAAACTATGTGCGCTTTCCTGTATTGATACTGCCACGAAGCACAAAATATTACTATATCTACATTCAACGGGACAATAAATCTAAAACCTTCTCATAAATTTTATGAATTTTTAGTTAAAAGTATATTACGTTTCTCTCGAGTAAAGAGTAAGTAATACTTTTCCTGTCTTTTTATTATCTTCTGCCATAACAATCAGCAAATGCACTTAAACACTACCCTAGCAAACACCACGATTTTTATCAAAATTTGATTCTAAATTTCAAAAAAGAATTTTTAAGGTACGTTAATTGACTACGATAAAGATAAAGACGATAAAGAGGCAGACGAAAACGTTTCGAAGACGCTGAGCAAGAGAACCCCGGCTAATAGCCGAAACGATGAAGAGGCTTCGGCTAACGATGCAGAAGGTAAAACGATGCACAAAAGGTAGAAAGGAGAATATCTGCTAACACCTGAGCATTCGGGAGAAGCTCTGCGTGTCGCAATGCATACGAGAAGGTGCACATGTGTGTTCCAGGTGAGGCGGGAGGAGTGGAGAAAGAGGTAAAGAGGAGAGGACCTCGTAAGATATTGGTTCTCCCCAAACAGGTTTCTTAGACACATTCTTTCTCGGCTTGATGCTCGCCATTCGTGCAACCAGCTTCTTATTAATTATTGCTCGTCCCCGGGGGGATTAAGACGCGAAATTCGAGACGTCTTCGTCCCAGCGAAAAATCCTATTAAGTATTATATTTCTAACAGGGCACGATTCATCGGCCGGCCTATCGAAGACATATGTCTCGTCAATTTCTTTCTTAACGCTAATAATCAGCTTTCGTTCCTCGTTATCTCGGCAACCTTTCTGCACGCGTACATGAAGGCTGTTTGCAAAACAGACACACCGATGCGAGGCATGCAAATTCGAGACATCGACATGGGATCCGTTGTGCAAAGATCAAACATCTCGAGACACTTAGCGTTAAGGAGTCATAATATTTGCAGTAGTCTCACCTGCAGTGATAAAATGTTCGATTTTTTCGATGATAATCGAACAGAACTGGATAAGATACGATCGTGCCCTAGCGTATACTCGGAAGTAGCCTAGTGTCTCTTCTTCCAGGTATCAACAGCAAATCGTTGCACGTGTGCAACTCGGACACGTTCGAGGACCGACTATACAGATCGGTCGGACCTACGGATCGTTTTATCTCTTCTAACCGGCTGTGAGAAAGTCGAGATTACTTCTTACGGAAGTTAGACTCCATGGCTCTCGACTCGATGAAAAGAATTCGTCTCCCGCAATTTGCATACGTTCAATGTTAACGAACGAAATTCCTGGCTGGGTAAGAAGTGAAAAAGGAATAGAATAATGCGGAACGTGTTCACTTGATGCGACAGAGAGATCGTTTTGTTCGCTAGATTATGGATAAAACCACTCGTATAGCGATGGTTTAGTCGTGCATCTGTTTTTGTTTTAACGAGTATGATCGGATGTTATACTTATAGATAATGGATCTTTGGAGGCCTGTTCGATCATACCTTGAGGGGGTTCGACGCTGCTGCATCGGCGTGGTTGGCGTAGTATGGTTGAAGTGATGTTATTGAGAATTAATGACACTGTTAATGTTATTAATAACAATATCATTATCCGTAATAGCAAAAGAATCCAGCTGCAACTATCCCATGTTGATACTTGCTGTGGCTGTATCTTTAAGTAATTATTTTTATGAACTCTTAAGATTCCTTGGTTACCATACTTTGAAAGTAAAAGCTAAAAAGAAAATTGGTATTAATATTAGACTCTTCTAACATTTTATCGTTAGAGACACTTAACTCTTCTAAGAGACTACATTTTTGTCACATTTTCACCCTTCTTTATTCATCTATCTTTCAGATAACATTCTGATAATGTAACAGGAAGAAATTATCAGAGAAAAATTCTGATTTAAATTCCCAAAAATTCTTCCTCCACTGGACTATCTTTTCCATCTTACTCTGTGTGATATAAGCAGAGTGTACTGGGGAAAAAAACGAAGAATATTCTCTACCGAAAAATGCCGGAAATTTCACAACCAACGCATCAAGTCCCTGACCAGAAAAATACATTAGCAACCGCGATCCTCGGCGAAAAGAATGCGAGGATCGGAAGGACGCGTGATCGAAAGATTAACGCTCGTGATCGCGTGGAATTTACGAATGAATGGCATTTTATTGTACACGAACGAAATTTGCATGCCGCAAATATCACTGATTAATAACAAGCGTGTGTCCTTTTTCGCGAAGGTCGATCGAAAAGACAAAATGCGATGGGAAAAAAGTAACACGGCCGTGTGTTTGCCGCGTGACGGGAGCGTGTAAAGTCGAAACTGAGAGAGGCGAAAAAACAAAAACAAAAAGAGAGAAAGAAAAGAAAAAAAAGCCGTTCGGATGCCAAGTGTGCCCACGTATGAATTCCTCTCGATGGCAAACCTGTGGCTACGTAAGTGGACTCGACAGGGGGCATGAAAAAAAGATTTTACACATTCCACAGATGCGCCTTTTTCGACGAGGAGTCAATGCTTTTTTGAGAAGCACGAAGCGAATAATTCGCGATACTGGCAAATAATAACGCGGAAACTGGATTCAGTATACTTAATTACAGGAGGAACGAAGCGAATCTGTTTGCTTCGTGAGTGATACATTAATCCTTCGCGATGCACGATGGATTCCTTAATTTATATTTTCTTGTAGATTTCTCGCTTTTCGTCTTCACTGAGTCGGAGAAGAAATTCTCCGGAATAAAAAGTTCCTCGATGAAAATAGAAGAAATTGTTCGCCATCCCTAGCAATAAAGTTAGATTAATAAAAAATTGCATAAGAATATTCCATGATCATAATATTATCATAGTTTCCCTTTTTCAAATACCTTTACTCTACCTTCTAACGATCTTCGATAAGATACCACGTGCTTAACGCTAGAATTACCAAGCCGATGAAAATGACTCGCTGCAGACTTTTCATTTTTCCAGGCACTGAAAGCATGCAATTGCATTCGACAAAATTAACGTTGATTTTTATTCAGATGAAAACGTAATTATACGTATCTGTTTGTTGCTATCACGCCAATTTCGACATTATTACCCAGTATTAAAACTTAAATTTCCTATTACGAGCGAGCCGTAAGAGATCGATCTGCGAACCAATTTTTTCACGGAAGAGTTAACAGCAATGAAATTTACAGAATGCTATGTCGCTGGAAAAGAGAGTACAATCGTAGAACGAAATGCAAGCAGTACGCCTCGTCGAGAGGATAAGCGTTTTCCCGATATATCGGGAGAGCCGCGGCGGAGCAGCAATCCAAGGAAAACAGAGCAACAGAAGCGTTAAACATAAATCTACTATCCACTGACGGAATATTCGCGATTTCTTAACATCGTTATTTAGCTGTACGAAGGCGGTTTTTCGGGTTATAACATGCATACGTGAAACACTCTATTCTAGAACGTGTTCCTGGAAGCTACGATCGGCGATTCTGTTGGCGTTGTCGCGAAGTACCATATTTAGTGACGTTCACGCCTTTCGTTTAACCGTGGAGAAAATAATTGAAAGCGAATATCGTTATCCCAACGTTGAAACGAAAAAATCGTGCTATCGCCGTCACGTCCGTGGCTTGTGTCCCTCGTGAGTATAATTTCTTGGCGACTTTGTATGGGGGAAACGTATTAGTTTACAAACAAACAGTGAAAGGAGGAACAAAGTTGCTGGGCACACGGTCGTTTTTATCGTAATTAATTCGATAACGACGAAGAAACGAATGACCGCGACATAAATAAATGCGATTTTCTCTTTAGCGGCTGCCATCGAGGATTGTCCATGTATTGTTGCGACGTTTATCGCCAGGGAAATTGATTAGACGCCACTAGATCTTTATTCTGGAGGAATATTGGCGATATTACGAGAATATTAAAGATTATGGTATCACAGGAATACATGAATTTCTTTGAAGGAGAAATTTCGTGGGTGTTATCGAAAATTACGCAAACATTGAAGAAGCATTACCCCCTGCGATCGTAAGCATAGATTATGTTAACGATGAATCATATTCGTGCAATAGTAAATTTTCACCGTAACACGCTGTGACCAAACACAACACGATACGATGATAACGAATAGTACTATTTCACGGAAGAATCGTCGTTTCGAAATCCTTCTTGGAACCGTGAAAGAGAAAAAGAGAGAGCAAGTATAATGCAATAAAATTTCGTAACGAGAAATCAAAATTATCTTTCCACCGAGTGTAAAAGCAGTAAGTTATCGGGTGCTCCACATAATTAAGTTAACAACGAGCATAGTACTGGTCGGAGTTTCACGATTAATCATTAGCGTAAAGAGGGAGTGGAACAGGGACAGAGGCAGAGAAAGAGAGCTGATATCACGTATTTATAATTATATTAAAAAAATTACGCTGTCGGATCTTTAATCGAGCGTCGGATATTACCGCTATTTACCTTTCTTCTTTGCCTGGTGCAAACAAAAGACTATTTGTATCGCATGGCGGGACACTTAAAAGGCCGAGGAACGCTTGTACAATGTGCACGCCAAGTGCTAATAATTTTTCTGTCGAGCAACGACTATAAAAAAACATTTCATTCGTTGGTCGAAAACACTGTTCTCATCTGTACTTATCGCGCTGGTGAACCATGTCTAATTAACGAAGAGCCAGCCATGCCGCACGAGTACCTTTTAACTACGCAATGAACAATTTAACCGGCTAACATTTTGCGCAAATAATTGCACTTGCAAGCTGTACGAAATATATTGCTTGGAACGATTGCAAGATAGATGTTTGATCTCGAGTGCAGCGTTTAGGTTTTAAGGATGAATGCAACTTGATGCATTTAACTCCCTCTTGCCTTCTGAACCCTTTCTCTAACGATGCCGTGAATTATGCTTGATAGGTGATAAATAATTTCATTTTGTGAGTATTTTTTACCGATTATCTTCACTGACTATCCTAATTTCCTAATTTATTTCATAAGTTAAGTTTTCCAACTTTTTCCAAATCATTTTCTCCAAGTATCGTATCATAAGAAGAAGCATCTTCGATGAAAATAAAAGTCAATTCAATTCACAACATGCATATATATCGATTTCCTAGAATTTCGAAAGAATCCTTAAAATTTCAGCAAATGATACAATCTTAAATTACCTACCTTAGCCATGGTGATAGTATTTGTAGCGGCATTGAGATGGACGAACACAGACAGGAGGATGGCAATGCGTATCATAGGGATCATCATCGTGTCCTCGCCTGGTGGTACGTCCTCGAGGGTCGAAGGACCGAAGCCACTGGTCCAACACGCACGTACACGCACGCCACTCACACGCACTCACTGTTCCTGGCACATGGCATCCTCCTTTTCATGATCTCTCTCCTTCTCTTCTTCCCTTGCCGTTTCTTTTCTTCCAAATGCTTTCACGATCTTGTAGGCTGCCTTTTCGTCACTTTCTTTTCCCAAGTTACCGTAGACCCTCGGTTCCCTTTCAAAGAACCGTGACGGGGGTAAGTTGCATGCAGACCAAGACCTCCACGAAAGGACGCAAATGTATGTCCAGCCGTGGCAACTGCCGCCGAGCAACTGGCACTTGCTTGCCTGCTGGAGCAGCCTGTCTCGGCCCGATGGCAGACTCCCCGTTGCAGTCCTGTGTTACGCTCCTCTTCGTCGCTATCGGAGAATTTCGATGGTTAAAAAATGACGAGGATTTCGTGCCTCAGCTTCAATGCCTGCTGGCTGTTTCAAGGAATCACAGAATCGCTCGTTGCAATGATTATAGTTTGTTTGGTTTCCAGATTGTCTTCTTGTAATTGTATTTGGATTATCTTTCAAAAAAGTAAACTCTATTGAAGATTACATCAACAAAATTTATGGACTATAAAAGAGTTTGATATACCTTTATAATGTATCTTTTGAAACAAGCTGCAACGATATTGCTGTAAACACTAAATTACGCTCTCCCAATTTCTTTGAATAACACGCTATAGATATATTCTCGTAAAAATTTTTAACGAGATACGTTGAAGAATTTCTATCCACGTGAAACATTATATAGTAGAATGATATTTTAGAAGTTTGCTTTTTAGTTGTTTTATGTATTTTAGTTATTTTTAACAATAATCAAAGTTAATTTACCTATTCTTCAATCCCACGTATTTCAACAATTTCAAAAATCATGTATGCAACATTTATTTTTATCTTGCTTCCTTATCACATCTTGATTTCAGCAGCAGCTCTTCCTATCGGTACTCGATGTCCTTCTCGACACTGCTCTACCGTCTGAGACAGATAACAGCAAAAATAAACCAATTTTATATGGTGCCTCGTTTACAATATAATCAACCACGCGATATGCATACAGATCCGGTAAGAATCGGAATTACTTATCTATAGAACGATCGCCTATTGAAAGAAAGTTTCAATTTCCTTGCAAAAGCAATTTCCCCTGACATAGGAAGCAATGTACTGTAATATGATACATCCAACCACGTTATGTATTCTAGCCGACACGAATAAAGCAATTTCGACGTTCATTTCGCTTTCTTCATCGAGCGATATACACTCCTAGGTAGTTCCGTGCGATCGAAGATTCATGAGCCATCGAGAATTCGAAACCGATTCAGAACTGGTTGTTTGGTCGATGGAATGTAGCTTTTAACAGCAACCGACCGGCTGGCAGTAGGGTGTGAGAGGGTGCAGGCGGATCGTACGGGCGTTTAGAAGCGGACGCACACCTGTGGCCATCCACGTTCCTCATTAAATTTCAATCGGAGATCTAATTTATTCCTTTCGTATCCGTAGTTCGCGCTTTCATCATCCTTTAACCGATTATTCTTCTCAAGTTCCGCAAGGAACATCTAGAATCAGATGCTGATAAATCAAATACCATCGTATTTCACCCAAGTACTTAATGTTCATACCTATATAAAGTAGGATTTACGAGACAAGGTTTACTTTAGAATTAAAAAGAAAATACAATTCTGAGTAAAGAAATTTTAGTGAATAATCATTAGTGATAATGTAAATAATTTAGTAATTTTATGAGCCCCATTTATTTTATACATTTATGTGCCCAATTCTAAAATAATAGAAGAGCCTCCATTCTTGGAGACACCTATTATAATAATATTGCTACGTATCGAGACGATTCTGTTATGAAAACCATGAATACGTAATTTATATAGTTACCATTTGTGATTTGCAACGCAGAATGCACGCAAATACAATATTTCACTTCACGCTCGTAGACACGACATAAAATTAGATATAGGGTAGACCGTGAGATTAAATTCTGTCAGATTTAAAACCGACCGTATGCCAGTCGTTCCATCAATAATTCCTAACGTTGTCGCGTGCAAGCAATATCTATCTTCGAGACACCTGCTCAAGACAAGCAAACACAATGGTGGTTAATCGGCCAGAACGATCGAACTCTTCGATTGAACTCGTTCTTCTAGTAGGCGTAGCGAGCGAGATAATAACTCGCTATTGCTCGACTACCTACGTACCCGTGGGTGTAATTCACTCGTAGGGTTCGCCATTAACCGCCTTTAAACAACTTTACTAGCTGCTTCATGTTGTATTTACTTTCCTCTTCTTGAGAAATAAGAGGTAAGAAACGTCCATGTTGTTTTATTTCTTTACCCTTAACAGTTGTTAAAGCTCCTTCTTATCGTTATTTTATTAATTGCATACTGATATCTCAGCTATTATTATAGTGGTTGTGGCAGCGTAAATAATTACCTGAAGCAATAATAATAAAAACAAGTTACAATAATGAAATAAATTAGAACTTTATTTTTGTAAACAAAACTAAGTTTTATTTCAAGAAGAAAGTAATTGTTAAGTTTATGGATGAATTCAGAGTGGTTGTTGGTATTCGAATGCACTCGGTCCAGCAGAGAAAGTGGCGACGATCGTGAGTGCAATTATACCGCAATGTCTCAGGTAACTGGGGAGACAAAAATCTTTCTATATTTACAATCTACTTTTGAAGCATAATTTCAAACATAAATAATTAAAAATAAAAAGAATATCCATTTTTTAAACGGAATTTCACAAAATCAATTCTTCTTGTCAAATGAATGAAATCTTAAAGGTTTTTAATACCAGTGTTTAAAATTATACAAATTTTAGAAAAATATTTCAGTTATCTTAAAGCTGAAAAATGTTCTTAAAAACCTCTTGAAAATTTTTTCATTTGAATATGTAAATTTATAATCTGGCACCATATTTATATTTCTCTTTTCCATTTTCAAAACTTTTAGTTGAGAAAGTGAAGAATGAAGTTCAACAAATAATTTTAATCTTCCATATTTATGGATTTTATGTGCTCCAACCGGAGACGTTCAACTAAAGCAACAAGCCAGTCGTTAACAGTCCCAAACGATTTCAGAGGGATTTTACTTTCCTCGCTGGAATTCCAAGCGGTCGCGAATTCTGAAATCGGCGAAGTGATTGCGTCCCTGTTCTTCGTGCACGAAGGGACTTAACAGGCTGCTCGTTGGCCAAGCCGCCGTCGGTTGGACAGCAACTCACTCGTCGTCCACTCCGGCACACCTGTTCACTCAGGTATGCGATCTTCCCTCTCGCTTTTTCTCCCTCTCTTTTTCCCACCTTTCTTCCTCTCCCTCTTTCTTCCCATGTTCGTCCCTTGCCCGCCGTTCTTTTGTCTCTTTCTTGCTCTTCATCACGACAACAGAACGGCGGTGGTTTACCGTTGTCTTGCTGATCCTGAACCCACAGAGAGCCGGTCCATTCGCGACGTGTAAACTTTTGCTAGTATAAGTCACCCTGCAATTTTCTGCTCCATAATTATCTGCACCTTTCTCTCCCTCTTTTTTCCTTTCTTTCCATATAAACGTGTACGTAGCATCATGTTCGATCGACCTGTAATTGATTAATTTAGTTAGACTCTGGCTACAATTTGATCTCTATTTGTTCAATGATATTAGTGTATCTCCTTATCCGTGTACATCGACTACTTCGAAAAAAATGTGTCTTTCTTTTGGCGTTTTCCTGTTCATGGTAAGTTTACGGTGTCTCCAAGTTTCCATTTATTACCTGGTTGTGAGAAGCCAATGGCTGGTCCGTAGTCCTGTCAGTTTCAGATTGTTTCGGACCGATTGGAACAAGTGGTCGGTTCAGTCTATATGAGGGCTCTTCCCGAGACTCGGCTCTCGACCCGGTCGAGCAGAAGAACCAGACAATAGGACGCCAACATCCGAGCCCCCTGTGCACTTGTCTTTTTTCACCGGGTTACCGTCGTTTGTTATGGCGTTTCTATACCTTGAGAATAATGCCGACAGAAAAATCGTCCGTCAAGCCTTAATTGGATCCGATTAATACTTGTTCCTCTTTGTAACAATAAAGTTTCTTGTATCGATGACAGTGTTGGTGAAATGATGATGATGTGTTTATTAAAATGCAAAGATGCGAATGTAGAAGTTAGTTTAATAGACGGGTTTTAAGAGCAGAATGGCGCTGGTTATGGCATTATGAGTCGACTATGCAAATGTAATTCGCCGTTGAAGCTCTTCGAGTCTAATTTGCCGCAGGTATACAGAAATGGCATGAGCCGTTGCTTGCAAGCGATCTTGGAGTTTCAACGTATTTCAAGGACACGGTGTTAGATTTTTAGAGTGTCGCATGAACGAAGATTGGTATATACGTTCCAAGGAATTTAACTACCGACTTTATTGCCTTGTTGCAACATTTAATTTATAGATCTGATATAATATTATCGAAGTATCCTTCTAGCATTATATTCTATAATACTATTAAATATATAACAAATAATATATATATATATAAAATTTGAAATTATATTACAATAAAACATTGATTATTTGAATTAATTAAACAATTCCTATAAATCAATAATACTATATTAGTCCCTCATTGCACAAACTCTTCGTATAAAAAGAAATGTAAATGAAATATGAAACATAACAAATCATAATACAAATCAAGTAATATAGAAGTACACGTGTTTCTTAACATACCATAATCAAAGTTCTATTGTAATATTATTTCTTCTATTGTATCACCTTCATTTGCATTTGAAATATACATTTTGAAATAATTCACTGTGATTAAAGGACAAATTTATAGGATCAATCCTGCATAGATTCGTATAGAACTTGCTTCAATACCCTCGTTCCATCTTCAAGTTTGCAGTATCTATAGGACGGACACTGTTCGGTAGGAGTCTCTTGTGAGTACTTTTGCAACAATATCGTATTACTCTCCTTTTCATTTATTACGTTCCAAATATTCACAAAATATATCGTGTATGTGCAAATATTGTTCATCCCAGACGAGGACCAGGCGCATACATATACCTGAAGTGAACACAAAAAAAATTTTTTTTTTTAACGATTCTCCTGTTTTTCCAATATATTTGCTTTTTTCCAAGAATACATTTATTCGAATCATGTCGCTACTTACGTTATACTTCAGAATTCGCGCACACGAATTCATGGTATCGAGAATCAGAGAACATGTTTTGGCGATGTGTATATCTTGCGTCATCTCGCTTTCTTTGTAACCAGTGACGTAGGTGTCGAAGTCATCAATCAGGAGTACAGAAGGTAAACTGGCGAAGGTGTGTAGTTCAACGAGCCGCTGTGCGAGTGCCTCGTAGTTCTTCAAGTACCTAAAGTATTGATTTCCTCATGATCGTTTTGCGTTCGATTTCATAATCTAGCGAATTCACCGTTGAACATATATAATGCAACCTTATTACATGGTGACTCGCAGTTTGTTCAAGCACTGCAAAATGTTAAGCATGTAGGTTTACTCTGTATGGATTTAGATAATGGAGATTTATCGATTTATTTTATGAAATTATATCAATTATATTTTATGGTTATATTATATATTATACGGTATTATATAACTGTGCTATTACATTTTACTGTTACTATGAATTTAAGTAAAGGAAATTAATCCCTGAATTTTACTCCGTATTTTAAGTCAATTACATTTTATAAATTATTATAATATTATTATATTATTATATTACAGTGCCCTGAAGAAATGATACTTTGTATCTTGTAATATAATAATTAATTATCGAAAAAAAATATTTGAAGCATTCGACTGGATACCAAAACCATCTAAACGCAAGTCTGATAAAACATTTACCAAATTTATTGGAGAATCGAAAATGATTGGTAACCATAAAATAAACTAACGACAAAGAGATCCCACGAGCAATATACCTAAGTAAATTGATGCGATAATAAACGTAAAATAGTGTTTCATTTATTGCCTCTATATAAACCTGTTTCAAAATCAATAAACTTCGTTTCGAAAAGTGAAAGCATTATTGTACTAATAAATGTAACGTATAATCACACAATCTTTGTAAATCTATATAAACAAATAAAAAATGTATTAAAAAAGAATTCATGACTAATCGTATCTTTTTCAATTTAAAAAATTTAAATTACTAGTCATTTCGCAATTAAGCATTATACATGACACATGTATCTTCTTATTATATTACCTATGAATTAAAAATGTCGGCTTGTCATGTCAATATACATATGCATTTTACAACTGATTAATATCTCATTGTCTTCAGTATAAAATAAATTACAAAGTATGGGAAAAAACCAAAGCCTTGTAGGCAGGCACATTCAGAAAGAGGAATTTTCTTTATCCAGAAGCCACGTTCAACGAATCTTCAAGCGTGGACAGACGAAATCTCAGCTTTGAAAAATAAACCGTAGAAGAAGGAAGCAACTGATTTGCGACGACCCGCATTTGATCGTTTATTTTACTTTTGCTTCTGGTGCCACGATGAATCGCGTATAAAAATTTCGAACTTCGTTGTTTACCCAGTATTCTAGCCAAAAGAATAAACCTTTCCAAACTGACTCGTTTTATCTACAAAGTATTAGCTTAATTTGTAAAAAATGAGGATGATATTGTACATAGAAACATCAATAACTTTTTGTCCGTAATTTTGTATATTATTTGATATGATTAACTGAAACATAATTAAAAAATAAGAAAGATATTTCCTTTTTAAAAATTTCTTATTACATTATTTTTTAATATATATTTTAATTTATTATGTTTAAATAAGTTGCTTAATTTGTAAAAGGGAATCACTTCAATTACATAATTGGAAAAAAGACTGATAAAGAATGGAGTATCTGTTCATACTGCGTAATTATTTTTGAAACGTAACTTTCTATATTATAGGCTGCTTATATGTAATATGAATTTATTAGTTCATAAAGCTTTTTTAAATATTCGTTAAATAATAAAGTGTAAAAGCAATTACTTATGTGTACGTACGTGAACACATTCTTTCTTAATTATTTCTGAAGATTTCAATTTGTTTTGTTATTTTCGTGTTACTTTGTATTTGTAAATTGTAACGATAATCTTGAGTAAATTTATTCAAGATTTATTCAACGATGAATCAAAGTTCTTTGTGCTGTAATATACTGCGTACTTCATTGCAGTTCACTACAGTCAAGTAACATTCTTTGCGTGATCTATGTGCGTTTAACACAACCTCTTCTGAAAATACGATCGCTTGTAAACAACGCATATGTTTATGCACGTAGAATGTCAATACCTGTCGCGTGTGACGTGTAAAGTAACTAATGTTCCTTGATCGATCGCTTCCGGTACGTTAAACAAACTTCTTGAATTCAAAACCGTTCTACATATTATTATTCTATGGCGCAACATTATGGCGTTTCACAATAATTTGATCAATTAATACCTATAAAATATTAAATATGTAAATGACTTTAAATTATTGATAGATCTCAAAGAAAAAAAAAATAATACTACCGATTTTCTTTTCAAAATTA
>NW_016918030.1:205565-238667 GCF_001483705.2 Eufriesea mexicana
TAGATTTTTAGAGTGTCGCATGAACGAAGATTGGTATATACGTTCCAAGGAATTTAACTACCGACTTTATTGCCTTGTTGCAACATTTAATTTATAGATCTGATATAATATTATCGAAGTATCCTTCTAGCATTATATTCTATAATACTATTAAATATATAACAAATAATATATATATATATAAAATTTGAAATTATATTACAATAAAACATTGATTATTTGAATTAATTAAACAATTCCTATAAATCAATAATACTATATTAGTCCCTCATTGCACAAACTCTTCGTATAAAAAGAAATGTAAATGAAATATGAAACATAACAAATCATAATACAAATCAAGTAATATAGAAGTACACGTGTTTCTTAACATACCATAATCAAAGTTCTATTGTAATATTATTTCTTCTATTGTATCACCTTCATTTGCATTTGAAATATACATTTTGAAATAATTCACTGTGATTAAAGGACAAATTTATAGGATCAATCCTGCATAGATTCGTATAGAACTTGCTTCAATACCCTCGTTCCATCTTCAAGTTTGCAGTATCTATAGGACGGACACTGTTCGGTAGGAGTCTCTTGTGAGTACTTTTGCAACAATATCGTATTACTCTCCTTTTCATTTATTACGTTCCAAATATTCACAAAATATATCGTGTATGTGCAAATATTGTTCATCCCAGACGAGGACCAGGCGCATACATATACCTGAAGTGAACACAAAAAAAATTTTTTTTTTTAACGATTCTCCTGTTTTTCCAATATATTTGCTTTTTTCCAAGAATACATTTATTCGAATCATGTCGCTACTTACGTTATACTTCAGAATTCGCGCACACGAATTCATGGTATCGAGAATCAGAGAACATGTTTTGGCGATGTGTATATCTTGCGTCATCTCGCTTTCTTTGTAACCAGTGACGTAGGTGTCGAAGTCATCAATCAGGAGTACAGAAGGTAAACTGGCGAAGGTGTGTAGTTCAACGAGCCGCTGTGCGAGTGCCTCGTAGTTCTTCAAGTACCTAAAGTATTGATTTCCTCATGATCGTTTTGCGTTCGATTTCATAATCTAGCGAATTCACCGTTGAACATATATAATGCAACCTTATTACATGGTGACTCGCAGTTTGTTCAAGCACTGCAAAATGTTAAGCATGTAGGTTTACTCTGTATGGATTTAGATAATGGAGATTTATCGATTTATTTTATGAAATTATATCAATTATATTTTATGGTTATATTATATATTATACGGTATTATATAACTGTGCTATTACATTTTACTGTTACTATGAATTTAAGTAAAGGAAATTAATCCCTGAATTTTACTCCGTATTTTAAGTCAATTACATTTTATAAATTATTATAATATTATTATATTATTATATTACAGTGCCCTGAAGAAATGATACTTTGTATCTTGTAATATAATAATTAATTATCGAAAAAAAATATTTGAAGCATTCGACTGGATACCAAAACCATCTAAACGCAAGTCTGATAAAACATTTACCAAATTTATTGGAGAATCGAAAATGATTGGTAACCATAAAATAAACTAACGACAAAGAGATCCCACGAGCAATATACCTAAGTAAATTGATGCGATAATAAACGTAAAATAGTGTTTCATTTATTGCCTCTATATAAACCTGTTTCAAAATCAATAAACTTCGTTTCGAAAAGTGAAAGCATTATTGTACTAATAAATGTAACGTATAATCACACAATCTTTGTAAATCTATATAAACAAATAAAAAATGTATTAAAAAAGAATTCATGACTAATCGTATCTTTTTCAATTTAAAAAATTTAAATTACTAGTCATTTCGCAATTAAGCATTATACATGACACATGTATCTTCTTATTATATTACCTATGAATTAAAAATGTCGGCTTGTCATGTCAATATACATATGCATTTTACAACTGATTAATATCTCATTGTCTTCAGTATAAAATAAATTACAAAGTATGGGAAAAAACCAAAGCCTTGTAGGCAGGCACATTCAGAAAGAGGAATTTTCTTTATCCAGAAGCCACGTTCAACGAATCTTCAAGCGTGGACAGACGAAATCTCAGCTTTGAAAAATAAACCGTAGAAGAAGGAAGCAACTGATTTGCGACGACCCGCATTTGATCGTTTATTTTACTTTTGCTTCTGGTGCCACGATGAATCGCGTATAAAAATTTCGAACTTCGTTGTTTACCCAGTATTCTAGCCAAAAGAATAAACCTTTCCAAACTGACTCGTTTTATCTACAAAGTATTAGCTTAATTTGTAAAAAATGAGGATGATATTGTACATAGAAACATCAATAACTTTTTGTCCGTAATTTTGTATATTATTTGATATGATTAACTGAAACATAATTAAAAAATAAGAAAGATATTTCCTTTTTAAAAATTTCTTATTACATTATTTTTTAATATATATTTTAATTTATTATGTTTAAATAAGTTGCTTAATTTGTAAAAGGGAATCACTTCAATTACATAATTGGAAAAAAGACTGATAAAGAATGGAGTATCTGTTCATACTGCGTAATTATTTTTGAAACGTAACTTTCTATATTATAGGCTGCTTATATGTAATATGAATTTATTAGTTCATAAAGCTTTTTTAAATATTCGTTAAATAATAAAGTGTAAAAGCAATTACTTATGTGTACGTACGTGAACACATTCTTTCTTAATTATTTCTGAAGATTTCAATTTGTTTTGTTATTTTCGTGTTACTTTGTATTTGTAAATTGTAACGATAATCTTGAGTAAATTTATTCAAGATTTATTCAACGATGAATCAAAGTTCTTTGTGCTGTAATATACTGCGTACTTCATTGCAGTTCACTACAGTCAAGTAACATTCTTTGCGTGATCTATGTGCGTTTAACACAACCTCTTCTGAAAATACGATCGCTTGTAAACAACGCATATGTTTATGCACGTAGAATGTCAATACCTGTCGCGTGTGACGTGTAAAGTAACTAATGTTCCTTGATCGATCGCTTCCGGTACGTTAAACAAACTTCTTGAATTCAAAACCGTTCTACATATTATTATTCTATGGCGCAACATTATGGCGTTTCACAATAATTTGATCAATTAATACCTATAAAATATTAAATATGTAAATGACTTTAAATTATTGATAGATCTCAAAGAAAAAAAAAATAATACTACCGATTTTCTTTTCAAAATTAGAAGAATATCAAACTCTTCTTCGTCTTAAAACAAAGTACGCAATATATTAACCGATATTCGGGATTTGAATCTTGAGTGAAACGGGCGATTTCAAAATAAGCGATTTAGTTTAGTTAAATGGATATAAATCTGGCGCTCTTTTCAGAAACAAATCTCGAAGGCCGATGCACGTGCAGAAGCGCCGCAAGAAAAGTGTTCCGCTTACATAAATCTCATCAGCTTGAAAGCCGCGGGTGCTGGATTACTTCTATCGTGACAGGCTGCCGGCAGTCTCTCCAACGGTGCTGGTGTAATGTAAACGACACGGCGTCCTTCTTCGGCCCAGTAAATTGCTGCCTACGAAGGAAAATCCAATTCCGAAAATGTCGGTACCATTTCTAACAAAACATATCCACACAAGCACGGTACCACATTTAATGAAATATTTATAATACGTAAAAGATTTGGAAACAGAACGAGTTGATGTTACCGCGTTTCTATATTTTAATATGTTCATTTATTATATATATTGATAAAATATCGACACAGATATTTGAAATGTATTATAATTTATGAATATTTATATAATATTTGTTTACATTTTTAAATATCTGTTGTATTAAAACATGTTCTACTTACTTTTCTAATCAATTTGAATTTTAATTTTACAACTGACGATTTATATAGAAAAAGGTGTTAATTATTGTTGATTGCTCAAGATTCTTTACAAATACTTTGTGCAATATTAATTTATATTTACAAATACTTTATGTTAGAAATGATTTATTTTAAATTACTAAACTACGACTTAAGTAATAATGCGTAGAAAAAATTATGATGTTTGTAGATTTTGATTTATTTACCTCGAACATAAAAGATTTACTTAACTCTGCAGGCCCACAAAGTAACGTTGATTTCACATTATTCTTTACTGTGAACATATTTTTCTCCAATCTTCCAATTTTATGTAGGTTATATAATTACCGCAGTAAGAAATACGATTTTTTTCTTTTCGTTAATAATTAAGTTTGTTCCAAATAAAGTAAATATTCGTAACATTAACATTCGGAATTTATAAAACGGTTTTTAGCTATTGCTTATATTCTTTGAGCAAGTTTTTCATAAACACTGTCTTATGAAAGATTTGAACGAAATGTTCGCTGTAAATTACTAACAGCGTCATCTTTCGATTTATATTTGACATAACTTCTATTACAGCGACATCTTACGTATTGCATACTAATGATCATATTTTTTCATTCAAATGCAAATGTTGATTATGCAAACGTAAACAGAATATGAATTGTGTTTACGAATCGATTTTGTTATATATCAATTGTGAATATTGAAAAAAATTATGAAAAAGCTGAATAAAACTTTAATTGTTATACATTAATTTATGACTCTTGTTTTACTCGAACAGGAAAGCGTTTAACCAAAAAAATGACCAGTGAAATACAAATCACGAATATTGTAAATGATATTTTAGTAAGTATAGATTATATGAATATTATTCGATACTTATATTTTGTATTATTACTTAATTTGCTTGTTTCATTACTTATAAACGTTATTTTACAATGTGGTAGTAAACATTAAGGTTAAGATCATAAATTTTTAGGACATGTATAATTTTATTAAATTAAAGAAAAATTTGTTTAATATAAATATTTAAATACTCGTTTCTCAATAGTCCTTTGTTAAAAATAATATTTCTTTATTATGAATATGATAGAACTGGGATTATGAAAATAACAGTTTTATTATTAATTTCTTCAATACTATTATCATCTGGAATTATATTTTTATTTTAATAATAGCATTATTTTATTCATATCATTTCATGAAACTATTACAGAAAGTAGAGGCTATAGAAGAAGCTTTCAGTTGTGTTTTGGTACATCATCCAAATAGTGAAAGTAAAAAAATAGCAGCATGGCAAACAGAATTGTCATCTGCTATGTCAAATTTATCCAAAGAACAGCAAGAAAGTGCAGTAAGACAATTTTTATCTATGGCAGCAGCAATGACTAATCATAGGAGATTACAATTATTATTATCACTACTTGAAAATTTAGTTACATCTAATGTTTTACCGGCAAGGTACATTAATTTTAAAATAAAGTATGATACATTAAATTTTATTTATAAAACATGAATAATTTCAGACTTGTGTGTGAATGTATATTAAACTGTGATAAACTCCAATATCAATTAGAAGATTTTTGGGTTGAATGTTTTGTTCTTATTCGTCATATTATTGGAGGAGTTGATTATAAAGGTGTAAGAGAAATAATGAAAGTAAGTATCAGCAAAACTAACTTTAAACTCGTACAAGAGTAGATAAATAAATGTTAATTATAATTTTACAGGGATGTAAAGAAAAAGCACAAACAATTCCATCAAGATTAGATGCATCTATTCAACCGCAATTGAAAGCTTTAGAAAGCGTAATTGAATATATTTTTGATAGAAATGCTTGTTTATTGCCAGGTTATTTTATTGTGACTGAAATTCAAAAGGCTTATCCTGACGGTAAAAATTGGCCACATTGGGTATGTTATTTCCAAGATGGAACTTGTTACATTTCATTAATTTAATGGTATCTTATTTAATTGAATTCTTTAGAAACTAGCAAAATTACTTTCAAATTTTGTTGAAAGTTTTCGTAATACAGCACAAATGGTATCTATAGTTGGTCACTCAAAAATGTTGCCAGTAGTGGAACATACTGGATATGCAGATTTGATTAATCCTTGGGTGCTTGATACAACAACGTTAAAATTTTCATTAAAAGGAAATTTGCCTTATGATGAGGATTTACTTAAGCCCCAAACTGGATTACTTAGATATGTATTAGAACAGCCTTATAGTAGGGACATGGTGTGTTCAATGCTTGGTTTACAAAAACAGGTATATTTATATTATGTATATATTGCAAAAAAATAGTAGTAGTAATATAGATATTAATAATGTATATTTTTTCTATTATAGCAAAAGCAACGATGTATAGCTTTGGAAGAGCAATTAGTAGAACTTGTAATACTTGCAATGGAACGTGCAGAAAATGAAACATTACCAGCAGAAGGAACTGATGGAACTGTCGCAAATCATTATGTGTGGTTGCATCTTTCATCACAGCTTATATATTTCGTACTTTTTTCGTACGCTTGTTTTCCGAGTATTGTAATGGCAATACATGATAAATTAGCAGGAAGAGATTTAAGAAAGGGAAGAGATCACTTAATGTGGGTCTTATTGCAATTCATTTCTGGAAGTATTCAGAGAAATCCATTATCGAATTTTCTGCCAGTATTAAAATTATACGACCTCCTTTATCCAGAAAAGGAACCTTTACCAGTTCCAGATTATACTCAAGCGTTATGTACTCATCAAATGGCTATTACATGTATATGGATACATCTGTTAAAGAAAGCTCAGTCTGAACATTCAAATATTCACAGACCAATACCACACACTTTAAAACTTCATCACGAATTTTTACAACATTTAGTTATGCCTAATACTTCGCTTTGTATGGGTTCAGATTACCGTATTGCTTTGTTATGTAATGCATATTCTACAAATCAAGAATATTTTGGTAGACCTATGGCTGCTTTAGTGGATACTATACTTGGTCCTCAAAAAGGTCAGCAACAGCAACCGATGCAGACATTACAAAATAACGCAGCTCTCGCAAGTGGACCAACTACACCATTATCAATGTCAA
This sequence comes from Eufriesea mexicana, assembly GCF_001483705.2. Lineage (NCBI taxonomy): Eukaryota > Metazoa > Arthropoda > Insecta > Hymenoptera > Apidae > Eufriesea > Eufriesea mexicana. The sequence goes on from NW_016918030.1 coordinate 212,486, forward strand.
TTTTGGATTCGTTAACGGTACACTCAAAAATGAGTTTAATACATAGTATAGTTACCCACGTTATCAAATCGGCACAATCTAAAAGCAATACGGCATTAGCTCCAGCACTGGTTGAAACTTATAGTAGGTTACTGGTATATACTGAAATTGAAAGTCTTGGTATCAAAGGTTTTATCAGTCAGTTACTTCCAACAGTTTTCAAGTCTCATGCATGGGGAACATTATATACTCTTTTGGAAATGTTTAGTTATAGGATGCACCATATACAACCACATTATAGGGTACAACTTTTGTCCCATTTACATAGTCTTGCAGCTGTACCACAAACCAATCAAACACAACTGCACTTATGTGTAGAAAGTACTGCCCTTCGTTTAATCACTGGACTAGGATCTGCTGAAGTGCAACCACAGTTATCTCGATTTTTGTCAGAACCTAAAACTCTTGTATCTGCAGAATCCGAAGAATTAAATAGAGCTTTAGTATTAACGCTAGCACGCTCTATGCACGTTACAGGAACAGGATCAGACAGTCATAGTGGTACATGGTGCAAAGAGTTATTAAACACAATTATGCAAAATACACCGCACTCGTGGGCTAATCATACTCTTCAATGTTTTCCTCCAGTGTTGAGCGAATTTTTTCAACAAAACAGTGTACCAAAAGAGAATAAACAACAAATTAAGAAAGCAGTAGAAGAAGAATATCGAAATTGGGCTTCTATGAGCAACGAAAACGACATAATAGCACATTTTTCTGTACCTGGTACACCACCTCTGTTTTTATGTCTTTTGTGGAAAATAATTTTTGAAACTGATCGAATTAGTCCGATTGCGTATAAAATCTTAGAAAGGATTGGAGCTCGAGCTTTATCGGCTCATCTTCGAAAATTTTGTGATTATCTCGTGTTTGAATTTGCTAATAGTGTAGGTGGACAACATGTGAATAAATGTGTAGATACAGTGAATGATATGATCTGGAAGTATAATATTGTAACTATTGATAGATTGATTCTTTGTCTGGTACTAAGAACTCATGAAGGTAGTGACGCGCAAGTATGCTTCTTTATAATTCAATTATTATTATTAAAAGCCATTGAGTTTAGAAATAGAACTCAAGAGTTTGTGAAAGAAAATTCTCCAGAACATTGGAAGCAATCAAACTGGCATGAGAAACATCTTGCATTCCATAGAAAGTTTCCAGAGAAGTTTGCTCCAGAAGGTATTATGGAGCAAACTAGTGGAGGACCTAGTCAATATCAGAGTTTACCTGTTTATTTTGGAAATGTATGCTTACGATTTTTACCGGTTTTCGATATTGTTGTACATAGATATTTGGAAATTCCAGCTGTATCAAAAAGTTTAGAAACACTACTAGAACATTTGGGATGTTTATACAAATTTCATGGTATGTACATATGTTTTATTTGTAGTAACTTTTATATTTAAATTAGTCTACTGTATTCTATTTCTTTTAGATCGACCCGTCACATATCTTTATAACACATTACATTATTATGAACGTAAATTAAGAGATAGACCGCCTTTGAAACGGCGACTAGTGGCAGCTGTTTTAGGTTCTTTAAGAGAAATTAGAGCACCGGGATGGGCACTTTCAGAAGCATATCAAATGTATATGACTAGATCTACTGACGACGTTGTTACATGGATGCCTGAATTGGATTATTATATTCGTTTGGTACGGAGAATTGTAGAAAGTAAGTAATTTTCAATAACTAATATTTTTCAAATTATAATTTCTCATTGTAAAATTATAATTTCTAGCAATGTCAGGCACAGCTCATTTTCCTGCTACTGATTGGAGATTTAATGAATTTCCTAATCCTGCTGCACATGCATTATATGTTACATGTGTGGAACTTATGGCTGTCCCTGTTGCTCCCAACATAGTCGCCAACGCATTGTTAGATGTAGTTGCAAAAGGGTAAGATACGTAAAATATTATTTTATGTCCAAAATTTTTTTTTTAATTTTGAGTTTATTAGGTACACAGTGATACCATCAGATGAAATTCATTTATGGATAAATTGTGTGGGTTTGTTATTGGCTGCTTTACCGGAATGTTATTGGTCAGCACTTCATGATCGATTAGTAGAAACTATTAGCAGTCCAGGTTTAGCTAACTGGCAATATAGTAATTTAACTCCATTTCAAATGTTTAATTTTAATAACACACATAATAGTTTATTGGAAAATAAATATAGTTATATGTTGGCACTGGCGCATTCTGTATGGCATCATGCTGGTGTTGGACAAATAACTACTATGCCTCAGTAAGTCTAATTAGGAAATAATATTTAATCAGTTATATCTAATCAATTAATATTTAATCATAATTTAATCAAATATAATTATATTTAGATTTATTAAAGAGAAACTTCAGCCAGTTGTAAATAGTGAAGAACAGTTAATATATGCGTGTCATTTAATTGGGCCTACTTTAGCAAGATTTAATGCTGAAAGGCCACATTGTGTTGTAGAACTAACAGTTTGCTTATATGAAATGCTTGAACAAGTTGATCGGCTTCAAACTCATTTAAAATACATGGACCCAGTTTGTGATTTACTGTATCCTTCTATTATTTATTCATTGTTTTGCACAATCTATTAATAAAGCACTTATATTTTCCTTAATGTTAGGTATACTAGATATCACATAAAGTATATGTTTGTTGGTGATATGATGAAGAATGAAGTGGAATGTGTTATACGAAGATTAAGGCCAGCATTACAAATGAGATTACGATTTATTGCTCATATAAATATAGACGAAATTCAGTCCTCTTGAGACATTCCTAGTACTAGTAATGCAGAAGTGAATACGTGTTAATATTGAGCATCTCAATTTTGTATACGTTGTATTTGTAATAATAGAGCATTGTTTATGCTCTCATTATCATATCTTTTTGCAGAGATAATGTGTTGTAAATATGCTGAAACTATTATTTGAATTATAAAATATTTTGTAATGTATTTTTTACATATGAAAACTAAATATGCAACATTTTAAAAAAGAAACAACTTAATTTTTGTTTTATAAAATGAAATAATACAAATAAGCATAAAATAATGACAAATTACTTTGTCTAAACAGTGTATTTACGATATTTATCACATATTTTTCACAGCACATCTGACAAGACAGTACTAATACTTTTGTAAGTGTATATTGTCATAGTAGAAGGCATGAGTTACAAAGTTCAGAGTTTTATACATATTTATATAGCAATTGTTCCTAATTATAAGCATGTACTACTCAATATATTTTACGGTTAATTATGATAAATTTCATTAAATAGTAACTATAATATTTTAAACTTGTATATAATTATCTTTAAAACCTAAATTATTATGTATCAACATATGTGTGTAAGTGCTTATAATATATGAAGACTAAAGTATTTATAGCAAAAGTAATGTAATTTCACATCATAATAATATCTATCAAACAATTTAAAGTTTATCAAAGTCAACATTTCCTGTCTTTAAATTCTTAATTAACTGAGCAAACTTTTCATACGAACATTCATTTTTCTGTACAAATGATTGTGCTTTCATTTCTTGCATCCATTTCATCTGAAAGAAATTGAAAAATCAATTGATACTTTAATAAATAAAATTATTTACTATAAATGTTTGAGTTTGACCTTACTAAATGTGAGAAATTTCCATCATGAAAATTTATTGGTTCTTCATAAATTAAAGATAGGGATTTTCGTCGTTCAACCCATGGCCACATCAATATATCTAACATACCAGGTTGTGCTCCTATAATAAAACAATGGGAGCATGGAATAAGTACTTTCCTATTTTATATTATGTGTAATTTAAAATTAATTTACAAACCTCCAAAATAAACTGTCCCACGAATTTTAAGTTCTTCTTCAAATATTACTAAAATAGATGAAATTTCAGCAATAATTTCATTGATTGGCCTGTTATCATTACCATGAACACAGTTTGAGAAGATACTGGAAAGCTAAAAATAATTGCAAAATTAAATTACTATTAATTTGGTAACATCATTCTATAAATACTAAATAATTATCTATCAAAATATAAAATAATGCATATATATATATATATATATATATTTATTCATTTGTGTTTATACAGTAAACTTTATTACCTTGGAATAATGATCTAACAATTCTAAATCACGAGCTTTTGTTTCTTTATTATATAAAGGTGGTTCAGGATATTTTTCATTTAAATAATTGGCTATAACTATTGAATCAACAATTACTTTACCATCAGCATCAACAAGTGCTGGAACTTTACCTTCTGGATGAATCTAAAAAAATTGTTATGTATAATAAATGACAGAAAATTAATACTACAGTTTTTAAATAAATAACAAATTATGAAAAATATATGTACCTCCAAATACCATTTTGGTTTATTCCTTATATTAATATTAACGATATCATGTGGAATATTTTTATACGAAAGTATTAATTGAATTCGATGTGTAAAAGGACAAAATTTCATACCATATAAACGAACTTGCCCTTTTACTTCTGGTGGTTTTTGAGAATCTATAAATTATATTAAATGTAATCATCTAGGAAACAAAGTTAAGCTATAATTTCAAATTTCTGGTGTATTTTTATAAAAATTAAAACCAGCTATAAAAAGATCTCAAGCGTTTGCAATATAATAAAAGCTGTGCATTATTAAATAAAATGTAAAATAAAACGAAATGTAAAAAGTCACTGTTTAAAAAAAAGGTCTTAATATTGATTTGTTTTAGAAACATATGTAATAAAATTTTTCATTGCGACGAAAATTTATGAATTTTCGAAGAAAGTGTTCAAAATGGAATCTATAATAATGTACTTTATTGAAAATTTTATTTATCTTTTATTAAATATAATGTAAGATAAAGTTTCTAAAAATGCATGAAATAATGCACTTACCAGGTCCAAGATGTAAGCTGCTCATAATGGTTATTATTTCTTTACACTTATATCTAAGAATAAAATTGGTAATATATCTTGAATAGGTTGGAAGGTTAATCGTGTTTAAATGTTAATATATTAATTAATTCTAGTAGAATTAATTACAGACACGTGATTGTTTTTGACAACGTATAACATATGACAATATCTTTTTGCGAACAATGAATGATAGAAATATTTCAAAAGGTTAAAATAGAAAGTAACTTCTCAGTGTTCACGTTCCTAAATTGAATAAAACATCAAACTTCGTAAACGTTCAATACCAACAGCAATGTTCCAGGCTGACAGTTTTCATTGTATTTCTTTTTTAAAGAAACTAGGTCAGATCTGCGCATGTTCGAAAGTCGATTGATCGAATCGAACTTTTGAACGATATTAATTAATTGTAATACTTGAACTGTTTGAAAATCATAAGAAAGATTGTTTTGTAGTAAATTTAATAATATAATTTTTTTAAAAGTATTTATATGTTTTTGCTTATTATAATTTTTCATGAATGCAGCTTCATTCCGTTTATTTATTTAAAAATAGAAATGTGAAATACATTTATAATCAATCTGTTATATTACATGACAATATTCGCATAAAATACAATACGTACAAAACTGTTTTATAAAGTCTAGTGTAAATATACAAAATAGTTTAAGTTATTTTAATTTACTGAACACCGATCGGAACATTTATATCTTCGGAATGCTGGAATATATTTCATTACTATATTCGTTTATTTATTATGATATAGATACATAGATTATTATCTAAAAATATCCAAAATCGTGTTTTGCATTAAGCTAAGCACGGGCACTGAATTTATGACAAACGAAATTTATACATGAATTTTGAAGGCACTAAGTAGCACAGTTTAAGAAAATAAGTTAATCATTTATAGATCCATAAGATTGACTGATGGAGGTCGGACATTTAGTTGATATTCTCCGAAAACCATAGCTGCTATCCATTTGATTTGTTCTTCTTTCAATGATCCTGCTAAAGTGTTTCCAAAAAATGGACTTTCTTTACACCTAAAATTAAATTTTTGAAAGTGCTCCATAATATTATAATTCTTTATTTATATAATAAATTTGTTGGCCATATTTTCTTTAACATTATAATAATTCTTTTAATAAATATAAAAACTTTGTATATTTAATTTGTTGACTTTTTTACCTTGTTGGTTTTTTATTTTTAGCTATGAATGTGATGGACCATCTGAAATAAAATACGTATATATACATTATATAAATAAAACTCTGTAAAATATATGTCAGTTATGTGCTATAAAATATTGTCATTACCCTGTCTGTGGATTTCGCTTTGGCTCATGACCTAAATACCAAATGATGTCTTCTATTTTCCATTCAGATAATACATTTGCGCAACCTTTGTCTTTGTAACAATAAAGTTTCGCGTGACTAAATTCGAAGAGGTAGTTCTTAAAATTTTTCGATTTTGTGTCAGCAAATTTAAGTTCACCAGACGTTGTCATCGATGGTTTTATCTAAAAATAAAGAAAAAAATACTATAAAATTAATAAATAAATATAGGTAAAAAATATAACATAAAATTGTAGAAAAGTTTCAAATATATTACTCGAAACAAAATAATACTGTTTCAAATATTATTCTCCATAAATACTATTTGTTAATATAATACATAATATATATAAAGATATATAAAATAAATAAATAACATATTCATCACCATTATATTTACCAAAGGCACTATATCCTTGTGTAGTCGATCTTTCTTAAGTATGAGGACGTTGTCCTTTCTATCCTCGGGATCCCAGTATCCCCACCTTGCCACTGCTTCGAGGACACGCTCTCTGTGATGCAGTGGTCTTTCCAGTGCACCAGACAAAGTATATTCTTCCAGGCACAGTTCATGAGCTGGCATATTAGTTTTGTCCGCCAGTTCTTGACACACGTCGAACGCAGTCTTTTGTGGTCCAATCTAGGAAATTAATTATTAACAATTAAATTTGTTTTCAATAAATATATACAGTTGACATTTACAATATACATTGAAACGAAGATTTTTTATTTGGAACTATATTTCTTTTGTATAAAACTATAAATTATGACTAGTATAATCGAAAAGAATTCTTACCGTCACATTGACGCACTCCCCATTCCTTGAGAAAATATATATCCAAATCTTCAGATCACCAGATGGTGCTCCACGCAAACCATTATTTGAACCATGATGCTTTTCGAGGACTTCCAAAATTTTTGCCTCTTTCGCTAAATCCGCGGCAGTTAACTGATATAGTTTCGGATATAGCTTGATCAGGTCACCAATTACCCTAGTCTCAGATCTGTTCCATTCCTCTGCGTTACTTTCGCCAGCATGCATCAAAGTTGGTCCCCAGATCGCGGAAAGATTTTCGCCGGTCATTAGATTACGGGAGCTCTGCTGACTCAAACAGTGAAGGTGAGCAAGAATCCTCCTAAGCGTCGCCGCCGATATTGGAGTTAGCGTCGATAATAGCTTTCTATATGCAGTAACTCGTTCGTTTTCATTAACGTTTCCTAAAAAACAAAATATACATATATATAAGTGGTAACAATATCTTTTCTTGTGTTGAATTTAATTTGTTATAGATTAACTTGCTTATTTTATTCATCAGCATTTTATATAATTATTTTATTAATTGATTATACTCAGAACTACTAAATTAGCTACTAAAGTACGAATATATCAGGAAATAAAAAAGTGAGATTAATCTTTTCAATTATAAATTCCTATTGATTATAAAATACTCTTTGCTTTTACTATTCGTTATCATTAGTAGTAACTAACAATAATCGTATGCAGTTTTTATCACAAAGGCATGCCTTGCTTTCACTAAGGAGTCTGAAGGCCCGTTATGAGAAGCCATGATTCATCGACCTGCCTCTATGCGATTCTCACGCGATGTTTCACAATGTAATAAACCAAAACCAGCAGTTGCAGAAATTCGAGTACATACTTGAGTTCAACGTTCGTTCCATTAATCTATTAAAATACACAATATCTTTTTGAGCAAGTGACACAGGACAATGAAACAGGAACCATTAATTATTGCTGGTAATAAAAGCACTTTGAAAAAAACGCTGGTCTAAACAGGAAAACGCAACAATGTTAACTTCTTATTGTTTAACAAAAACTTTCAAAATATAAATAAATATTATTTAGTCATTCTTAGGTAAGATTGTAATTTTTCAATTTAAAATTCTTGAAATATTCTAAAAATCTTAATACGTAATGTATAATCGATTATTTATTTTTGTTACTGGAAATCTATTAAAAATGAAATAAATGAAAATGCATTTTGCTCGATATGTTCATTAAAATTGTCAATAATATGTATATTAAATGATTCCGGAAATTCAAGATTATGGTTCCTATTAAAATCAGCTATAATGTGTGAAAGTACGCGTGGGTGCAAACCAGCTTGGTATTTCTTTTATAATTAAGTATGCAAACGACGGTCGGGGGCAAGGAGCAATTTATTTCCATATTCAGCTCTTTGAAAAGACGTTTTGCTTATTTTCACAATCGAACAAATCCTTAGAATAAAGTTTTGAATATATCACTTTTTTTTAAAATACAATGTATAGTTTTGAATATAATTTGAATAGCCGTTTCTTTCATCCTAATTTCTATCCTTTCTTTATAACAAAAAAATTTGCTTTACAGACAGATTGGTATTTCAGGTCAAAGTACTTTTCTGCTTGCACTGGATCGTGAGAAAGAGTAGAAAGTAGAACCAGTGTTACAAAATATTGTTTGCCTATTGCAAAACGTTACCACTTGGTATTCAACATACATATTATGACGAAAATTCATTGGGTCAGATTAAAATAATATTTTCTTTCCTTTTCATTAATTTATATAATTTAATCCTATTTCTAATTTAACCGTGTTTGTTTAGTAAAAAGAAAAATTCACTGATCAATTTAAATAATATATAAATGAATATTATTTGTATGTTTAAATGTTACCTATTTTTTAATCTTTCACATGATTTAATTTTTCCGCGTTTCATATTTCTTAGGCTTATGTAGTTTCATTGTCAAAACGTTCATTTAAGAAAGTCAAACAGTCAAGGACAATGAGTACTCCTTACCTGAAGTAAAACAAAGGCGATCGTGAATGTTAGGAGGAAACAATGGATTCGGTAAATCACGGAGAAACCTTCTGAGAACCGTAGCAACATCGTGTTCTGTGTATGCACTTCTTGTAATTTGCGTCGCCCATGCGTCGCGACGAAACGCCTTTAATAATTTAACCACACTTTTATTGGACCCATTTTGACGGTAAATGCCCTCCGACATGATACCTTAAACAACGTTTCAATATCATTAATTTAGTATTATATACCATAATATTTAGCATATAAACTATAGGTAAAAATACACATTATACAAAATATTAAAAGACAAAAGACGGTAAAAAAGATTTATATTTTTCTAAAAAAGGTATTTCTTAAAGAAATATTATTTTGAAATAAAGAAATCTTAATCTTCAGCTTCAGATTCAAAGATTCTGCTTTGGTACGAATTATACCAAATATTGTATTGTAAATAATTCCACTGTGCTATATTTTTACCATGAACATAAATGAAGTTAATACACTTGTCGAGAATCACGGGCACATTATCCTGCGTGAGTTGTTGTTGCTCTAAAGCAGGACCACAGGTAATAGCCGCTTGATAAAGTGCGTGTCTCCATGCAGATCCTTCGTGAGTTCCTGGTGCAGCCACGTGTAATGCTCCGCTACCACCTGCGTCAACGACCACCACTGGAATTGGTCCGGCATCAGCATTCGGTCCCTCTTGTTCTCGTAAAACTGTAACAGAGCGTGTAAATAAACAAAAGCATCATTGTACCGCGATTTATAAATAAATTAGCTTTGTAATTCATTGATGAAAATTATCCCTAAAAAGTTTCAATAAGCACTTAATAATGTGCGATCGTGCTGTGCCTATTATGAGACCGGCGTATAGAAATAGCCTGCAGAAAATCGTTTATGCATTCAAACCGATATGCTCGTCGTAATTGCTGCATTTTTATAACCGTTCCACTGTGTTAGTAGGTCGTACGTCGATTACGACAAATTTCGTTGTAGATAAAAAATTGTTTTCTCTTAATTAATACAGTGAACAAGTGTGTCAACGATAATTTGCGTTGTTTTCTTTATCATTGTACCTAATAATTAATAGTGGATAAAAAACTTAATTTTATAAACAATTACAAAAATGTAAATCAGGCTGTAAAGTTAAGAGAATAAATTTCGTGAATCACCTTTTGTTATTTGCCTTTTCAACGTGCAAATAAGTTGATCATTCTATTTATCGCGCTAAATTAATGAAATGACTCGTCATGATATTAGTACAGCAGGCAAGGAGATTGTTTCGGTTGTAAATCTTTGCACTGTCTGGTGACGCACTTGTCAAGGTCAAAACATGTTATTAGTTTAGAAAGTACGAAAATGTAGATGACAAACTGGTTTTTGTAATAAATGTAAAATAAGGATATAAATTCGACCCATGATTACGCTAATTAAATAATTTTTATATAAACAGAACTTACCGATACATCGAGCTTTCCGAAGATCAAGTTCTCCAAAACTTATGGCCATAAAGGAATCGAGAGATTTCGTGTAAATTAACGTTCGTTGGTGTAAGAGAACCCAAGCCGGAAACCACGTGCCCGTTACGCCTTCCTGGAACATGTTTCAACTAATGTTAATTAATATGTAATTCACTCCATGTTAGTTTCGCAAAGGCAACGTATTTTGAATTTTAAAACATAATGAGAGAACCCCTTAATATATTGTTACTTATTTATCGAATATATATATTATTATTTATTTATTCATTAAATATAATTGCATTTTTATAATAGTCTTCAACGATATTACTAATTATGAGACACTCGTTATATTTCACATATATGTACATGTTTGATTACTAGAAAGTGGTTTTCTCCAAAGATAGTCCCAGTCAACGCAAATTGAACAAAAACTCTTAATATACATACTATCTCCTCAATAAATATGAAAAAAAAATAATGAAATAAATTTCTAAACAAATTTATTTAATATATTATACCAAAAATATAAGTTTAAAAAATTAAGTAAAATTTCAGTAATTTAAAATCGATTTATACTATTGCCCATTTTTGGTACCTTCAAGTAGGCCCATCCTACTCTCGTCAGTTCAGCCGTGTATTTCGTGGGAAAAATGGTAGTAATGGCCTCTAGTATTCTTTGAGCCCAGATTCTTCGTTCTGCTATACCCTTCGCGTAGAACACATGAACGCTTGGTCTTCCTTCCCCGCTAATTGCTATGCAATGTACGGTTTCTCCATCAACTATCCTGAACATTTTAAATTACCTCTGTTATTTTCTCGTTGATTCAGTATTTAATTTCCCTATATGTAAATTGAACTTTCTTCTTTCATTATCTCCTAATGGGACTATTTTTCTTCAAATTCAGAACTACTTAATTTCACATAAAAATGGAACGATATTTATCAAAAGTGTAATTTTCATTGAACAATCAAAGAAAGCCTTAGATTTGATATTAATGTAGAACCAGGACAAGTCGAAACGAAAACACTTTAATGTCCTGAACGTATAACTGGATACATCGGATAATCAAAGATGTAAATATTCCTCAGAGTTTGACCACGTTACTTCACGTATCTTGGTCTCGTGAAGACGAGATTCGCTTCCATCGAGTATCGTTATCTGATGACGCGTTCTTTTATCCGACGAAAAAGCGGACTCACTTAAAGTCCTGGAGGAGATGAATGCTGTACACTGTGTTGAGGTGAACGATCTCCTTTAGAGTAGACATGCCCTTATCAGTATAAAACGAGAGCTTCTGCTCGGCCAAGACCGCTGCCCTCGGCACGAGGTCCTTTGCCCTTTCTATGCCTACACCAGTCCTATAAACGATTCCCCGATGCGTCGCAGGATTTTGCAGATTATTCACCCTTGGCCTTTCCAGTTTCGTTGATTTCGTGCTTGGCACAGCGCCTCCGTGGTCACGATTTCTGGACAACAATTTACTGCCACTTTTCACAAAACTCATCACGTTCGGCCTGATCCCATGCCCTGCGGACTCGTGCCTCAATTTTTTTAATCTCTGTATCACGCCCACGTGTCTGTGCTCCTCTGTGGCCTTACCGCTTGAAGGACTCGAAGATTCATCGGCATTGGCTGGCGCAGTGGTGCTCGTCGCAGTCGTGGCTGAAACATATAAAATATTTATTTTTCAATAAGTTACATAAAATATGCTTATTATGACAACGTTGATATATAATTGAAAATTTGACGAATTTTGTTTGTTACTCCGTAAATTAATATCATTATGTGCAGTGTAATAATTTGAAGCCAAAACATGATACGATAAGAATATATCGTTGTTATAAAGAAACTGCTCATGACTTGGAACATTTTGAAGAACGACTGTGAAAGCAAAATTTTTTCTGTACAGTAGCTTCATACGAAAGTAAATAACATTTGCTTTCACAGTTTTTCATACATTAAAAATAACGGATTTATAGAGCTGAACGAGCTTAATAAAATGTACTATATTATATGAAATTTATACATTTTTTATATAAATTCTGGTATTATTTAATTACCAGTTTAATTATCCTGGCTAAATATGCACTATAAAAAGCATTCTATAAATAGTGGAAATTGATATTGTAATTGCAATTGCTCTTAAATTATCGATTATTTGTGAAACAAATTATCGGTATATTTAAATTTTAACTTTTAATGTAGCGTGGGAATGCTTCAAATGCTGTCAGGTTTAAAGGGTTAAACTCTTAACATTAATTCAAGTTATACTTAATTGACGATATGGCCTTTCTGTACTATGCATCATTGGAGCAATGCTGTAGAGTGAAAATAGGATATACAACATTCCCGGCCGATAAAATTCCATATTAAGTAAAAGATGAAGTATATTGAGATATCCATCAAGAAATTCACATGAATATTTACTTTACTTAAAGTTGTTCAGTAAAGATTATTTTAATCTTGAGATCTTCCAAGAAACACGCGTATGTGAGAAAATTATGTTTCAGTTATTAGCTATTCAAAAAAATGAACAAAAGTAAGGCAGGAATTGGAAACTCTGGAACGGTATCGTACACTTCCTTATTTGCCATTTTATTCCACTTTTGCATTCATTTTTATTTTTCCTGCTCTGTATGAATTAGAATAAATTAACACTGACAGTGAAGAGTCTATGAACTCGTCATTCATATTCATTCTTGCATATCACAACAAAAATGATATATTATAATGATACTTGTAGCAATATTAAATACTCATGACAAAGTTAATGGATACCTGAAAGCTTGATATAAAAACTATAATTACCTGGATTACCTTTACTCGTTGTAGTCCCAGTTTTGGACGTTGTAGTAGGAGAAGCTGGCTCCTCATTCACACGACTCTTTGCCGTTGATTTCCTAGGCGGAACAGCAGGTTGTTTTCGTGTCACTAAGTGCGCTAATTTCGGTAGCAAAGCTGGATTTTTCCCCGTAGCGTTTTTATCCGGTTGTGGGACAATTTCAGTGACTTCATCGTATTCATTCTTCGGCAATGAGTCAAATCTTCTTGGTGGTTCCGGTGGAACCGATGAAATTTGCTCCACATCATCTTCATCCACGTCAATCTCTTCCTCGTTATCAACTGCTTCTTGGAAGTCGAGGATGCTACCAGAGCTGCTCGGTGAATCGTTGGTTGCCAATAAAGTTTCCAACAACATCAGATCATTATTTTCAAAGTTGCTATACACGTTCTCGTCAGTCTTCGCGAATGGATCAAATTCGAATAACAAAGATCTACTGCTCTGTTGCCTATTCTCTGTATTATTGCACATTGTTTCTTTCTCCTCCTGTGTTTTCTGCGACGACAGATTTTCATACAAGGAATTTTGAATGGATGCCTGACTGTCATTGGATGCAGTTGACGTTTGATCGAGATGAGGTGCCTCTTTGTCCAGGATATCCTCTTCTGCGCTAGACACCCTGTCCAGCTCTTCGATTCTTTCGGATTTACTCACTGGTGCAGTATCGTAGAAAGTCCAGGAGTCAGACCTGTATAATCTCTTGATATTATCCGATTTGTCTTGCGGTAGAGCCACGCTAATGTCGGAGAGGTTCAAACTCTGATCCGAATCACTGGCCTAATAAGAAAGAGTAGAAATCTTTTAATCATAACTTTATCTATATTTTATTATGATTGCTTTTCTGTCTTTCTTATTATAATGATAATCTTTTGATCAATCCTTTTATGTCTTATTCAGAAATGAGAAAAATACGAACAGTTACTAAAAGAATAGAATAGCAATTAGATATACCGATATGTATTTCACTTATATAGTTCATTATAATAATATAAAAAGAACACGAAAGGAAACAATGAATAGTTACATTCGTTTAATAAAAATCAAATATTTCAACTAACCGAAGTGTAGAAACTAAATGGACGATAAGTGACTGACTGACGGTCACGCGTTAATAATTGACAGTAGGGAGAACAAAGTTAATGATCTCAGGCATTATAAAAGTTATGCCCTATAATAGCCTTAATAAAACCTGTCAAATATGTTTTCAAGTGTGTCTATCTTTAAACCTGACTTATTCAAGGTCATTTTATCTTAAATTCCAAAACGTACCAGTAGCAAATATTTAATCTTTCAAAATATTTTTCTCGCCCACAAATTTTCCTGAGATCTGTCTCTTAAGTATTTACAAGGTCCATAAAGAATGCAGAGAAAAGTGAAACGGAGGAAGCAAAAAATAAGATAGTATTTTGTTATCTATGAACAATCGGAATGATTATTTTTAGTTTCAACGTAAAAACAGTTGCCAAAAAGTCAAATAATATTTCAAACGATATTTTTACCTGATTAAGTGCGAAATTGAGGAGATCAAACGATTCGGGGAAGTCCCTGTCGACTTTGTCAGAGATGGTCGAGCTGATCGTGTCATATCGACTGCTGCCCGACGTGACGGACTGCAGTTCGTCGTAGATAGACTCGTCAGGATGTGGAGGAGGATATGCAGGAGGTGGTGGACTGTGACGCGTCCCGGAAAGATCCTCCTCATTTCGAACGCTTCTCAGATTACTGTTCAGGGGACTGTAGAACGAAATGCTGCTGAAAATATCATCAGCCGGCATCGAGACGCATCTTTCATCCTCTACAGGATCTTTGAACTTCTTGTTGCCGGCTGAATTATCTCGAAGAAGATCATCCTGATTTAACGAGGTTAATCGTCGTGTTAAAAGGTTTTTTACCGATTTTTCCAACCTAATACTAGCATTCCTCGTGCTTGAAATTACCGCACGACTTTTCAGAGTCATCTTCTCCGAAATCTCGTCCTTCAACTGTCGGGAACTACTGCTCAGATTGCGGAAAAATTCATTGTTGGAGCTTCTTGTATCCGATATCGACTTCGCGTCGTCGCTTTTCTCCGATTGACTGGAATCGCTGTGGCTACTAAATCGAGCTGCTGGCAACGATGGTGGCAGCCTCCTCGGTGCTGGTACCGGTCGCTCCGTCATCACCGATCTAGGTTTCGGTATCGGTTTCTCCTCCATCTCGAATGGGAATTTTTCTGCCTCGCCACTCGTTTTTAACCGAAGGATCCAGGAACGTAGAAGCTGCGCCACATGCTTCGGTCCCCTTAACAATATTTTCAGATCTTTACACGTGTGCTTTGAAATCGTTTTAATGTTATTGTTACTATGAATTGCGAAGCGATTAAATAATTTATCATGGCATGAAACTTTTGAATTCTTTTCGATCTGAATGATCAAGTATTCTGTGACATGTTCGAATTCAAAAGTGTTTTATCGTTTATTTGATAAGTATGTATTCGTACGATTAGGCTCGAATAATGCAATGCGATAATTTTGAATAATTAAATACGATCGGCTTCGTGCAATAAAAGCAACGTGGCTCGACATCATTGTTTCGATTCAACTATAACGCGGTGATCTTCTAGCTCGATGGTTTCTTTTGGCTTGTGTTTCGTTTCAATCTGGCCCAATTACATAATTGGGCAATATTGTATTTAAAAAGAAAATCTTATATCAAGATATACGATAAATATGGTAGGATTGATATAAAAAGTTCGCTGGTGTGTTTGATCTTGAATGAAAGAAAAAACACAGTGATTTTGGAACTAATTCAATTGCCCTGTGTTGTAACTGCACCGGTTATTCGGATGTCATCACGTCAACTTATGCCAAGGGACTTGATAGTATAGCGTCCAGTGCAATTTGAGACGTAAAACAAGCCACATGCGGTGAGAAAGAGTAGAGTGCCAAACTGCTGTAAGTCAGCCTCTTTTTAATTCGTCGCTTTTTATACCTCGCAACCATCCACATTCAAATAACATTAATCGATTTGATGCGAAGGTTATAACTTTGAACGTGTAGTGACAATGACAATAAACCAATAAATTGCACACATTTATGCATTTCTTCAGAAGAAAAAAAGAATTGCGATTACAACGGATTTTCATTTAATATACAATTCGAATTCAAGTTACTGAAACAATAAATTCAAATTAACTGATAGTGATATACAGATGCATAAATTTGAAATAATGAAAAGTTCGTTGTACTATTAAAAAGCAGTGAAAGTATACTGAACTTATCAAGCAAATAGAACTGATTTCTGATCTTGCAACACGCATGTGTAAGTCTGTTGGCACCTGTTCCCACGTTGCATAATTAAACTGCAAATTCAAATGTAAATGGTCGTATCCATTGAAGAACTTGTTTTTCATGCAGTCGGGTTAAAAACAAACTGTTGATAGTTAATAAAAAGTTGTTAATAGATAATTAAAACATGAACATAACAAAAAATAAAAATCGAGCGGTTTGTGTGATTCATATGCTGCATCAAAGATTCGTACATAATTATTTAAAGCTTTGAGATAAGTTACCAAGCGAATATTTAGAAAAATGAAAGTATATCAATTGATCATACGTCGCAATATCTGAAGATGATTCCTCATTTTCGAGATCCCGATGTGGCGTTGAACACTGACTCGAAGAACTATCAACATTTGCTTCGTACATTCTACCAACGATAGTTACTTAGATAATAAAGACAGCTCAGCGCGAAGCACTTCTGAACGGTTGAATCACCGCTTCCGAGTCACGTGATTAGCAATGAGCAGATGGAATAAATCATGTTTTATAATTTCGATTGCTCTTGATTATCATCTTCGTGAATATCTCTTCTGGAGTTTGATAATTTTCACCTAATTAAATTTCATGTTAATTGTAACTAAGTCGATTTGCAGTGCCATGGTTTGTAAACTATTGTTTTACAATTATCTTCCTCGAATAATTTTATTGTTTTTAAAAAATGTTTAATTTCTATAAGATATATAGAAAATGTTTGAATTAATTTGTTTGAAACGTGAAACGTTCATTCGTGTATCTCACATGTAACACAATATGTGTTAATCTGGAAATGAAGATATGTTATTAAAAACATAATTTCATATTTAGTGCTTCAGATATAATTGTAAATCTCGAGGTATACTTCGCTTTACCTGTCTAATACTATCAAAAGTTAATCAAGTTAATATGTATACTTCGTAACGCATCTATCTGGTATTAAAGATTTAGGTTAGGGTGCCATATGTTTTTCTTGGCATGTTTATTTTATAATGAACGTTAATATCACCAAATAATCACCACTTAAAATGTTAATAAATGACAGACATTTAAAACAAACAATGTGTCATGCAACATAAATACATAAAATTACAAAAAACTAAAAATTTCTAATTCCCGCGAAAACGACACTCATAGGAAACTCTGGAGCGTTTGAATCGCCGCATTCTAGTCATGTGACCATCAGCCAGAGCACTAAGAAAAACAGTACAAAACTCTATGTTAACGCGACAATTAAACACAGTAGTGAGTCACCGCTTCGAAATCCGATACCGAACGCACTGAGTTTCCGGTTTTGCACTAACCAGCATCTACGTCACGTTTCCATGCTTTTTCAGTTCCGATCCAGGAATCTACAGGCTCGATCTAAATTCCCATGTTCCTCGTTGTCAGACAAAGGAAAGCGGTTCGTTGTTCCTTCTGCTCAGCCGAGAACGGAACGTGAATCATGGCAAAGTCGTGGTAACAGATCCATCAGAGTTTCTAAAATTAACTGATATCTCCGCTGCAAATGATAAGTATTCTTCATTATTCCCTAAACGCCTACAATTTCCTACCACAAATGTTAATAAGTCAGGACTTCTGCGCTAACACTGACACTATCAGAGAAGTACATTCAATTCTGGCTTTAATCGGCTTTAGAAAACAGCGAGTTTTCCGACATTTGTGCGTTCCACTTTCATAATAGAATTCTCATTGTTAACCTAACGGTATTATTAGAGTGAACCGTGAGATTACAGATTGAACGCAACAAAAATTTATTGTTGCAAAAAATTTGTCTATTTGTCACCTCTATTAAGTAAAACGAAAAAAAAAACAAATATATATAAATAAAAGAATATTCGGTTTCTTTTATTAAAATATTATGTTGATCGAATGTATTTGATATTGTTTGATCTTGATAATATCGTCGATACATTGTGTGACTCAGTATATAACATGTAGAAATACATGTAACGCTAACAGTCAATAATAAAGATGCTCCAATTACTCCTATCAACCGGGTTATATACTTGGCAAGTGTTCGTTCGAAAGGCAAATATTTGCCAAAACGTCAATGGGCTCCAACGTTTTGTATACTCAAACTTCGTTGCTCACGTAACCACATTAAAAAAATAATGCTATTTATGTTATGAGTAATATTCCCGTGTGTAGTATCTACATATAAGTTTGTTTAATATCTCACATTTTCTGTTTGAATCACATTATCTATTTGTTTTTACGTATACAATAAAAATATGTATTTTTTACATTGCAAGGTTACCATGTTGATCCGTATAAAATCTCTATTACATCGGAAAGTTAACGTTTCGCAATGTTTGTCATGTTATTCACAAGATTTCAAACGCACCACATCGAACTGACTTTTCTATAGCAAACCGAAGCTACTTGTTGATTCTCGAGTGTCGTGGAAAGAAAGGCATGGTATAGAGAAATAACAGGCACATACCTTGAAACACCAAGCCAAGTTCGCGCAACGATTCCACGACGATTCGAGTGTTTCTCGCGTGGCGTCGCACTTTAACCTCGCACATAGAATACTATTTAAACACGAATCTTTTTATTGTCCAGTGGGGTCAGAGACCCACTTGGCCGTTGGTCGTTGCCATTGTCATGATCTCTCTCCTCGTCTCTTCTCTTTCCACCTTTAAAAAGGTATACACTGCTGTATACTCACGACACGCACACTGACACCAAATAGTTTAGAGGTGCACACGAACAGCGCTCTCACGCACGAGTCAGCACACACACGTGAATCTCACACTTCACGATCGAGCTTCTCTCCTTTCTCTTCGCATTCTTTGACATCTCCGTCGATTGTTCTCGTCTTAATTTCCAGCGAAAACTATTCGTACTGCTAAAGTCGAATAATAAAAGTGCTTTTTTCTGTATTTACACGATGATAGGATCAGCCACGATAAGATAAAGAGACTAGAACAATTTCTCTTCGACACTTCGATATTACTCGCGCGTCCGCACTAATATTCTGCTCCTAAACCTACGCGAGACGCGCGCTACTGCCGCACGATACATCCCCACTCCTTTTCCGTCTCTCTATCCCCACCATGCCAATTCACAGTCCGTACATGCAGGTGGACAACACTGAACGACGAGCAAATCTGGTCAGGATATAAATGCGGTCCCTCTGAAACCTTAATTTCACATTACAGTTCTGTTATTAAGTACTTAAACGGTATTAAAACAGAATGTATATCTCTCCATCGTGTTTGATATTTGATAGGCTTTCAAATCGTGCAAGATACGATTCTCCAAGTGAACTATATTCGTATATTTACCAGGTAGAAAACAAATATTCAAAGGTATTTTATCTCTTGTAGCAGAAAATATCTTTTAAGAAGAAAACAAATGTACAAAAATTAGAGGAAAGAAAAATAACAGTTAATATCGAATATGGATTTTAGAAATTAAAAGATCTACAATGAGAAGAATTGCAAAATTATAAAAGACACATTTGCATTAGTATTTTCAATATGTATATTCATCTATTAAGCAAATGAATCGTATAATTTTGAATATTGTACTCGTCTTCTCTCATGTCCCTTATAGGAAAATTAAAAGAACTGATTATCTGGGCTTCGAATGAGTCACGCAATTGTCAGCATCAGTGACTACCCGATAATTTTTATCAGTTGTAACGCAATTGGTTGCCGTTATGTGTACTGACAAAAGATAAAAACTAGTTTTCATTTATTCCACAAATTCGTAATCGATGATATTCGATACAATGCAATCATTCATTCATGGTCCTAGTTGACCATTTGGTGAAACGGTATAATGTATGTTACTAAATACTCCAGCCAAATATTTCTATTTCATAGTACGTCATACGACATGCTTAAAAAGACATATTATCAGTGATTGCGAAGTACTTCATAATTGCCATTGAGAATTCAGTGCAGCAGTTATTAAGAACTCCCTCGCTGCCTGTAACTTACGTTTAATAGACGTTTTCCAGACGAGCACACAGTGATCTGTATTTATAAAATTATAGTAAGAGCAATAGTAAATAAAAAAATCATATTTTATAAATGAATAGTATTATCCCTTTTAATGCAATTTTTAACACCAATAAATAAAATTGGAGTAAAATGGATTAATTCGCAAAAAAATCTGGTATATTAATAACTCGATAATATATACTATTATATAATCAAAGCCAGAAATTCGGCTACTACAAACGTTTACCAACATCAACAAATTTTTACTTTTCCTCTGATCAGTAATTAGATGATTCTTGTACAGTTTGCTTTTCTGAAGAAGAAACCACCCAGAAACAATATTAGGATGACGTTCAATGTTAACAGGATGGTAAAATATATATCAGAAACCTGTAAGCGAGATTTTACTGCCACGCAGCTATTGTTCGCACATCTCGCTTCATCAGGGCCGTAGTTATGCGTAATCAACATCAAAGTCATCATTCAGTATGACTTCAGTATGACTTCAGTCTCACTTTATATATGTATAAGATGTATCTTCTTACACTAATCGAAAAATTATAAGAAATTTCTCTAAATCACATGTAATTTGAAACGGTTTCATGATCCGATGCATAAACATGAGTGACTTCTTCATATAAAATTTTAAAAAATAAATTCCCACCTACTCTTTAAGATAAAAATGAATCTTCCTACGTATTTATTCTACGTGCAATACTTCGTTTTAGGGAAAAATACACGGGAAATAAAAATATTTTGGCATACAGATACACATTATGAAAATTTATCCCTATGGAAGTGCAAATGCAATTATAGTTTATAAAAAATGCATAAATTATCAAATTTATTATTAATAATAAATTGTTCGCAATGTAAATTTACAATAAAAGTGAAAAAATTGATAAATTACGGAATATTACTTGAACTTGAAACGTGCTTATTTTAAAATATACGTATAATTTACAAAAAGTTTATAGATTATTACACTCATTGTTAGTAAGAAATTAAAATTGTTAATAATTAATTGCACGCAGCGTAAATTTGTAATAAAAGTGAAAAAATGAATAAATTACTGGTTATTACTCGAATTAAAAATGTATTTGTGTTAAAATATATCTATAATTACCAAAAAAGTTTATAAACAATTACACCTATTGTTAATAACAAATTAATATTATTAATAACAAATTGTTTGCAACGTAAATTTATAATAAAAGTGAAAAAATTGATAAATTATTGATTATAAGAGCGGAAAATTAATAATTAATAAAATCGACGAAGTTCAAAAATTTCTAATTGGGATGGGAAGCTCGACCGATCGGAGACTATATAAAGGGCGGCGCGACGCTCGGAAACTCATTTGTCAGTTCGATTTCCGAAGTGTAACATCTAATTACCATAGTGCGCGAGGGGTGGGGGTCCGGAGTGAGGTTGGGGATGGCTATCCCACCCTCACCTCACCCCATTAAACAATTTATTAATCACTTCTATTTTTGTTTTCAGATATTAATTTTTCTTTTATTTCAGATATTAATTATTTTTTTATTTTTTCAGGTTTTAAGTCCTTTTTTTTATTTCAGTTATTACTTTTCGTTTATATTCATTTATATTTGGATATTCGAATATTTCGTATAATATTCGAATGTCTCATCGTTAGGTTGATTGTCTCGTAGTTGGGTTCTTTATGTCTTATCGTTGGATTGTTAATAATTTTTATATTTCAGGTCTAATTTATTTTCTTTCAGGTTTTAATTATTTTTCTCTTTTCACATTTTATTTTCTCGTTTCTATTCATCTTCATTCGAACATTCGAACATTTCGTATAATATTCAAATGTTTCGTCGTTGGTTTGTCTATGTCTCATCGGTGACTTGCTCCTTCCACTTGGTTAACCTTTATGGTTTCTGTTCGTTTGTTTTCCTTTCTCGTACTAATCCGTTTCCTTTCAGGTTTATATTAATAATAATATATTCTGTTTTAGCTTTTAGGTTTCTCAAGATTCCCAAGTTTCTTCAAGATTTCATTTGGGACACATCAATGAACGACGCGGGTTGCGTGCGTTAGATCTAAGTAGACGTAAGTAGTAAGATAGATACCTAGACTAAGTACCATGTGCGCGCTATTCGTACAAAGGTAAGCTACCTAGCTTGGAGCGAAATATATCAATTCTCTATCTTCTTTTTATCCCTCTCGTTTACCAAATAGAACATAATTATTCTCGCGATAATCGCGATCGTTCTTAAGTACCGACTAGCCTGCGCGACGTACTCTCGTGTACTCGATAACTCCATGTTTCGTAAGTCATCCAAACGATTCGTTCCGACACTCATTCCGACCATTGCCACCCTGTCACGCATCGGTTCTAGAGTGGTCGACGGGCTGGCACTCACCTGGAATCAATACGAGGGTCTGTCGGCCCTAGTCGTACACGACCGGGGTATGGGTCCTGTAGCCGGACGGGCATGACGTGTCTACGGTCAGACCACTTGGGATGATTAAGTTCTACCCCTTGGGGCAGGGGCACGGAGTGTCTGTTCCGGCTATAGGGCCTCGCTAGGGACCCTCGGGTTGATTTTGGGTGTTTCGCTGGTTCGTCGATCACTCTAGTTCACGAGTAAGTCATGGCGAGGTGTGTGGTGGCTGGGTGGGCTAGGTTCGATCGGGAGGGTGCCGAGGCATGGAGTTATCCTGTACACGAGAGTACGTCTCGTAGGCTAGTCGGTCTTTCGAATAATCGCGGCCTCGTTCGGGCGCGTCGCGATTTTCTACTTGCTCGCGTCTTTGATATTTCGTTCCCTATTTGTATGGGAACTTTGAAATATTAAAGTCTATTGTAAAACAATATCTTAGCATTACGACAGTAGAGTTTTAGTGTACCGAATCGAAATTCCTTTTGTACGACACGAAATAAGATAAAGTGTCAGTAGAGTCACTTTAACTTCTTTCGCTCCAAATTAGATTAGGCTACCTTCGATACGGATAGCATCAGTAGGTTGCACCATTAGAGTGCATGTCCAGGTCTCGATGAGTAGTCACCTCCACGTGGTGAGACCTGGTAATTGGTATCGTTTTCCAAAAAATAATTTTTGGGAAACGATACCAAGCTAAGAGCTACGCATCAAAGTTGAAATATTAGTCATAATCTAGCGATAAGACAGTCATAAGTTAGTTATAAATTTGTTATAAAATAGTCATTAATTAGTTATAATTTAATCATAGTCTATGTCTAAGTCGGTAATAAGTTAATAATAAGATTAATAATAAGATATTAATAAGATATTATAGTGATTAGTATCTCATGTACTAAAATGTAAAATTAAGACGAATTAAGGTAAGAAAGGGAAATATGATAAGTAAGGTATGTACAATAATTAAAATCTCTTGCATGATTAGAATATGTATACTATAATCCATATACACCGCAGAGAAATTTGTCTCGAAAGAATTCTTTGAGAGTGATATCATTTATCATCTCGGAAATGGTCCTCCTATTATGTTATGCTATAAAATCGCAAAATTCGCCAAAAATTTATCCTGGAAACTGCAGAAGTATTGTCTACGAAATTCTTGGAAATAATGTCTCTTTTGGAACTGTGTCGACAATAGATTTCCTGTCATATCATGTTCGTATAATATAAAATCGCAAAATTCGCAGAAGGTTTTATGTCAACTCTGCGAAATTTTTAGGTCCAGATTTCTTGGGATTCTGTTACAGTGAGACTCCCTTTAATATTGTAATCGTTTAATAGACAAGTAGCGCAAGTTTCGAACATAATTCGATAGTAATTAATTTGTTATTAATAATTAATTGATGTTATATATGATTTGGTAACAACGATCGTCGTTACTTTTTGCTGAAATATTTAATAAAGAACGAAGGTAAAAATAAAATGTGTAGAAAAATAATATGAGAATATTCTCAAGGATATTATTTTTATAATTTGTGCAGGCAAGTTATAAATTATCTGCATAAATGATAGTAATTAATGTCGAACAACGCCGAGCATAATTGTTCGTTAAAATATTTAATTACGGTCAAAACTAGAAATAAAATAAGATCAAAATTAGTATGAGAAGATGCGCAGGAAATTTGTTTCTATAATGAATACATAAAAGTCATCTCGAACTCGTTAGTTTCAGACGCCTGTCGCGATATTAGTATAAATTTTTATTTATCCGTATTTGCAATATTTTTCTGGACTCTCAATTTATATAGGAACTTAGGGTTATTTGAGTTTTTTGAAATGAAAGATGTTAGTATTGCGGAAGTAGAGTACTGAAATTTAATGTACCGATGTAGCTTTTGTTTTATGTTAGATAGGAGTATCTGTGGTACAGAAGACACAGAACGTACAAAGCAAACATAATTTTATATATAAATATGTAAATATAATAGACCCTCCTATGTGTATTCTACATTATACTTTTTAAATACATCATAACGTAATAACCTAATTGTATAGAAATTGTATGCAGTGTTGTTTAAAATAGTTACATTTGGAAACATAAAAATTTTATTGTAAGAAAAATAAATTAACCATAACAAAACGATAATTTCTATTTCTTTCTTTATCCTATTAATAACCGTAAAAAAGAGTATCTATTAATAAAAAGAGTACCCTATTAATAACTGAAACTATTGAATGGTCCAAATTTGTTAAAGAATGTAAAAAACTGTATGATGATATTAAGAGAATAAAGAGATAAGAGGAAAATGTGTTAAACTTATTTATGTCGTTTTATTGTTTTGTTTCTCCCGCCCAACGCGTCACGTGGTTTTCGGTTCTGCGACTTCGATCAGCGCCATCTATGATTTGGGCTCAAAAATCGAGAAAGTGATAGGAATATAGAATAGGCAAGGAGGTCGACGATCAGCTGGTCACGTGGTAGACAAGGACAGAGAGGGGATAGAAAAGGATAAAATGGCTCCGGCAGTGAAAAATTATTAATTACTCAATTTCTGTAATTAATTTATGAACTTTTATAATTTCATTGCAAAGCTGGAACTTCAAGCAACATTCTTATATAATATTCGTAAAGAATTTAATTCTAAATTGTTAGTTATTAATTTTCGTTTTATGGCGTCTATGATTTCGTAACGGCGACCATCACGATCTCCCGCGGTAATATTTAATACTCAACGAAATTAGAGAAAAACGTGATCAAAAGTTATATGAGAAGATTCGCAAGGACATTGTCTTCATAATGAGTGCATAAAGCTTCATAAATTAATTGCGTAAAGGATAGTAATTAATGAAAAACCAATGGCGTCTCCGACAATTTTCGACAATAATTCAAATATTTCGTAGAATAATTATTAATAATTAATTAATTAGAGACAAATTTATATCGAAAAATATATGTGAAAGTTCGTGAAGGATCTGACTTTACGATTCAATTATAAAAGTTCATAAATTAATCACAGATATTGAGTAATTAGTGAATTTTCCACTGCCGATTCGATTTATTAAAATATATGCGGAGCACATAACCAGAGTTAGTAAACTGACATCAGAGCCATCTATG
>NW_016918030.1:238972-298558 GCF_001483705.2 Eufriesea mexicana
AGATCGTGATGGTCGCCGTTACGAAATCATAGACGCCATAAAACGAAAATTAATAACTAACAATTTAGAATTAAATTCTTTACGAATATTATATAAGAATGTTGCTTGAAGTTCCAGCTTTGCAA
The DNA here is from genome assembly GCF_001483705.2 of Eufriesea mexicana. Lineage (NCBI taxonomy): Eukaryota > Metazoa > Arthropoda > Insecta > Hymenoptera > Apidae > Eufriesea > Eufriesea mexicana. The sequence continues at coordinate 239,098 of NW_016918030.1, forward strand.
TGAAATTATAAAAGTTCATAAATTAATTACAGAAATTGAGTAATTAATAATTTTTCACTGCCGGAGCCATTTTATCCTTTTCTATCCCCTCTCTGTCCTTGTCTACCACGTGACCAGCTGATCGTCGACCTCCTTGCCTATTCTATATTCCTATCACTTTCTCGATTTTTGAGCCCAAATCATAGATGGCGCTGATCGAAGTCGCAGAACCGAAAACCACGTGACGCGTTGGGCGGGAGAAACAAAACAATAAAACGACATAAATAAGTTTAACACATTTTCCTCTTATCTCTTTATTCTCTTAATATCATCATACAGTTTTTTACATTCTTTAACAAATTTGGATCACTCAAGAGTTTCAGTTATTAATAGGGTACTCTTTTTATTAATAGATACTCTTTTTTACGGTTATTAATAGGATAAAGAAATAAATAGAAATTATCGTTTTGTTATGGTTAATTTATTTTTCTTACAATAAAATTTTTATGTTTCCAAATGTAACTATTTTAAACAACACTGCATACAATTTCTATACAATTAGGTTATTACGTTATGATGTATTTAAAAAGTATAATGTAGAATACACATAGGAGGGTCTATTATATTTACATATTTATATATAAAATTATGTTTGCTTTGCACGTTCTGTGTCTTCCGTACCACAGATACTCCTGTCTAACATAAAACAAAAGCTACATCGGTACATTAAATTTCAGTACTCTACTTCCGCAATACTAACATCTTTCATTTCAAAAAACTCAAATAACCCTAAGTTCCTGTATAAATTGAGAGTCCAGAAAAATATTGCAAATACGGATAAATAAAAATTTATACCAATATCGCGACAGGCGTCTGAAACTAGCGAGTTTGAGATCGTCCTCGATACTAGATTCACCTACGATTCTTTTAACCGATCGCGAAAGCAATTACGTTCTATTCGATAAGCTAATTAAATAATTTGAGCCTAAGATGCATGCATCCCACGATGTCCATCAATGTCCAACGATGAAGTATCTATGGTAGAATGAAGTCTAATAGAAAAGAAAACAATTAGTAATTAATACGAAATAAATAAGAATAAGAGTATGAAATGATTGGAAAAAACAACAAAAATGGCAAAACAGGAATTAAAGACTACAAATGTAAAAGTTAGTCCAACAATGTATTGGAAAATCGAGGAATACTTGAAAGGGAAAGAAATATATATATATAAAACATGTGTGTTACATAATATATATATCAAAACATATATGTATAAATATATAATAATATATAGTACTAACCTTCGACCCTTGACCGTTGGCAACTCTCCTCGCACCAACAACCGGACCCAGTAGAGATGATCCGTCCGATCCGAAGAGAAACTTGCAATAGAGCTTACAAACGATTGCGCGGTTTATATATACCCCACGATAAGCTGAAGATCGACGGAAAGCTACGATCGTTGCCGATTTCGATAATGTTTACTTTACCTATATAATAACCAAAAATTTGTTGATTTCTTAATTTTTATTATAAATTTATGCTTCGAGCAATTTGTTATTAACAATAAATTTGATAATTTATTTTTTTTTTATAAACCATAACTGCATTCGCATTTCCACGAGATAAATTTCCATGATACGTATATGTACATGAAAATATTTTTATTTTCTCTGTATTTCCGACCAACATGTGTTACCCAAAAAGTAAAAGCCTTAGAAGATTCATTCTTATCTTAAAAGTTAGATGGGAGTTTATTTTTCAACAACTTTATATAAAATTTAACTTAAAATCATTTGTATTTATTATATTTAAATTTTGATCACTAATTACAAGTATCCTGAAGTACGAATAATTATAATTATGCACGTTGGGAAACTGGAGGTACTCTCACCTAATTTTTAAGGCAAGCATGAACCTCTTAATGTTCTTATTTTTTATGTAATACATCATTTTAGCCAAAAATCATGCGTTTCTTTCAAAACTTGCAATATTCAAAAATGATAGAGCAATTTTGATTACGGATTCGTTTTCAGGAAAGTAAACTACGCACTGTTGAGCAGTGAAATCTTATCGAATCATCGTACGGTCAAGAAGATATTTGATCGGCATTACTCGACCTTTTTTCAATTTCATCCGCGATTTCAATACCGAGCACATGCGAACCAACGAAGCGTATTTTCGGAGCTGAAAATTTGAAAAACGAAACGTGTATAATTTTCAAAAGGTATTAAACTCGATAATCGCAATGGATGACAAGAGTGACACGAGACACACAACGTGAATATTTTAATGAAACCTTTATTAAGACTTTATCGCGCCAAAGCCAAATAGTGACTCCGGCAATACAAACAGGTAAACGTTTTGCCCCGAGAGTCCTCGAATGCGGATGCACCACCGACCGACATTGTGTCTTTTGCATCATTTTTATCCAAAATAAAACGTTCCACCGATCAGTCGTAATCGTCAATCATTAAACGACGAAACATCAAACGAAGATAATCAATTGACAAAACTTAGGCCGGTTATATACGAGGCTCTTTGTGGCTCCGATGTATAACAAACTGTCGCTATCTCTTGCAATTGTCGTACAAAAAACAAATTATTCACTCTATGCATTGATACTTTTCGCATAAAAACGTTTACAGATGAGCGAGAAGATAAAGTTAAGAACGGATCTTGATTTCGACATCGAAAATTGATTTCGAAGAATTGCAATTATCGTTCAGGCTTAATAGATTTAGGAAATACATTGCATATCGGTAGTTTTCGTGATATTCTTCGATTTATCGTGTTTCCGACACCGAAGCGCCAAAGCGAATGCAAACGCAGTATCATATGCAACTACTACTTGGCGCTCAACCGAGGAAGCGTGAGCGGCGCGCGAAAACGTCTATATTCAAACTGACATGTAGCAAAACAGGCGTTGTTTATCGGTATCGCTTCACCGGATCCTGCATGCTAATAAAATTTAACGAACGACGATTACACCGGATGCCGGTATCAATTGGCCACTTTATGATAAATTATATAAGTAGGTCCCCTACGCCGATTCGGTGTTGCATGTTGAGCGACCAGCCGTGGGCCAATTCTACCTTAAATCACAATGGCGACGACAAGTTTATTTGTTTACTTTTCTCGTTAATCATATCCTTAAGAGGGATCGTCAGGTATGCTGTCGCTCGTAGTTACTCGAACGCTTTCGAACATCGATGGACGTTACTTGGGTAGCTCTGATCTGACATACGTATAACCAATGACGCGACGAAAACGGTGTTCATTGTTCTGATAAAGAAACGCGTGTACTAATGACTGGAAAAAATCCTTGCTTAGCTCTTACTAGAACTAAAACCAGAACTGAAAATAAAATAAAGTATAAAGTCTATATCATTGGAATAATTATGAGCGACAGCATATGCTAGGAGGCGCGAGTTCGCGAAAACGTGCGTGCACGGACTTGGAATTCCGTATACGTACCCCGTGCATCGTTCATCCATCGTGTTTCTCTCATTCACGCTTTAAATTACGTCAAAAATGATCCTTGTGACGAATAGTTGGCAAGTTGGAACAAAAATTTCTAGGCGCAGTCCAATATAGCGAAGACTCTTGATTGGAATTTTAAATTTAATAAATAACTTCGCAATTGTTACCGTGGTTTATTATTCAACGATTTGTTAACTCTTTCGCTACGAGAGAACTGGTCAAGAAATGTTATCGAGATACAATCATCTGAAACATGGATGTAATTTTCACTGACTAGTATGAAGATTTAATAGCGTAAAAAATTTAAGTGTTTTAAGTATACGATTAAGATGCTGTGCTAGAAGAAAGTCCATAATTGTATATCCTCCAGTGAAATTCATTTATGCTTTATGTAAGTGAATATTTTAGCATTGGACTCTTCGCGAGCGGCTCACTGCACCGAAGTGATCGATATACGTGGATTCGCGGACTATAGTGAAACTCTACAGCAAGAATGTTAACACGTCCGTGCCACGTGGCCCATAATAATCATCGAAGGTAAAGCAAGACGTCTCTCAAAGATCAAAGATCGAAGATTAAATTTATCGACCTTTTCCTTTTGTAATCTCCAACTACAAGTTCCCTCGGTTCATGCTAGTCATTAACACTAAACGTAGCAAGCGGGATCAAATGACCTTTTTCAAAATTTACTTTATAAATCGTACATTCGTTGTTATTTCTTTCGCTCATCTGACAGTTCTCTAAATTCTCATATTATCTGATTGTTTAATTCCTCGCTTTCCGTTTTTCTCTTAACTTATTTTTACCGAGAAAAATTCTTTGCATACTTTATATACCACGAAGGGTCATGTGACCCCTTATGGTAAGAATAGGTGTGTGTAAAATACCGGTACGTTTAGTGTTAAAAATAAAATCATCATTTACCGCAGAATGAATTTTATAATTGTCAAAAGTTTATCGCAATTATCATTTTTTTTTTTTTGTTACAATATTTTTGTTTAAAATCGAAATGAATCGCGATACAGAACGCACTGAATAGTAATTTTACGGTTGACGTAATTTTTGAACGCTGCTATAAAATTCTACAGCAATTTCCAATTTTATCGTGACACAGAACTCGTTACTAATCTTTGCTAGCTTGCACGATCCTTTGATCACAAGGATCATCATCGACCTTTCGCATGATCGTCGAGAGGCGAATCGACGGCCGCGTTTCAATTTTATTAATCTAAAGTTACGAACAGTCGACGATCTTTGGGACGGTGTTAAGGATCAGCGTCGTGACGCCTCTCGATCGAGCCGCGTTTCGCGCGAATCGATTGTTCGCGATGCACGGAAAGGGGTTGCTTCAACGACCATGATGTCTCGTGTGTTGCATTTTAAAATTTGTTCTACCATCGTTGTGATCACTTAATATACGCGACGTCTGGTAAAGTTCTAAATTTTTCGTTGTCCTCATAAGTCATTGACGTCTCCGAGATATAGATTTTGCTTGCATTCCCTCTTCCTATACTGAGTAAAGTGATGGAGAGAACAGTGATGAGGAACATTAGAAAACGAAACATAAATCAATGGAAGACCAAATCGAAGGCATAAAATTATATCTAAAATAATAGAAACGTATCTTTTACTTACAATGATTAAAGATAAATTTAATACTATTGAATAATAAATATGAGTTATCAAAGATTCGTTATCAATGAATTAAATCTAGAATACTTACGGAAAATAAAGATGAAATTATATTTAGAATTGCAGAGGTAAAATATCTAAATCGATCCATTTATGCATTTATGAGGAATGAGATACGAGTGAACTGCAGGGGTGTGAGTGCGAAGTAGTAACATATGCAGATGATACGTTACTGATATCTACAACGTGAAAGTAGAAACAAGATGGAAAGACTAGATTTCGCATAGGTAGAGTCAGAACGAGATAAAGACCACATCGTCAAAGGGTGCATTGTATTACAGGGGAGGGTGAACCAAAGATGTTAGATAAACGAGCTATAACTTCGACCTAGTTCACCAAACGTTCTTCATTTAAATTATTCATTTAAAAAGATCTCTTTCATATCGGAATGAACAATCGGACCTTGCCCCCTGTCAATTTGATAATTGACGCGAAAACGATTCATATGGACGCACTGATTGCGGTTATGCGAATGTAACGACAATCGGGGACACGTGTTTCTGAACATCTATTCGGCGAAGAAATCTGTTCGAGTCTTAGAGCGTAAAAATACCTCTTTCAAAATATCTCTTTTCCAATAGGTTATTTTTATCCGGTTCCAGGAATCATTGGAAGCATCGATAAATATTTTCTAAATATAATTCGTATACTCTCGAACACGAGATCACTTATGGCCGCCTACGCAAGCAGATGCACCATGCACGCATGTGGTTACTTCGCGACTGCATCTATCAAGAGGAACGATCGATGGGATATATATATATTATATATTATAGGTACAACCGGAACACAGAGAGACAATTGTTAAACAACGCAATTAATCCTTAACTGACGTTTCCGTTTCTTCGCTTTTATTCGATTGAGAACGCAAAAATACATTAATGATCTGTAAATGAATGATCGACGAGGAAATGATAAGGCTACGAGAATAAACGGTATTCGTATGAAAGAATTATACGACAGAGAAAAATTCTTGGCACAGAGATTGGAGTAATTAAGGTAATAAATCGATATAGACCGTCAGTTAAGGATCGATTAAAGCGATCCACTCTCTGATCGTTTCCCTGAAACGAAAATAAAAATGGGACAAGTCTGGCAAGAAGTCGAATTACGCGACAGAGAGTAGAAGGCTAAAGAGAGATGGTAAATACAGAGTGAAATAGATAGATCCGAAGAGAAAATCTTTAGGCACACCCACACACATACACATACATTTATATATAATATATATAATATATATATGCGTAGAGCGCAAGAGTCTTTTTTTAATTTATATTTCGTGAAGCAAATCGTAAATCCGAACGCTCGATTTGCCGTGTGTACTATCGAACGCAAACGCAGTCAAAGGTGGATCGACGATACTCATCTTTCGTTCTTTCGTTCCTTTGCTCTTTATCTTCTTCTTTTTCGTTCATAATCTCGATTCGAGTAGATGTTCGTCGGCGCTTTCGAACAACCGTCTGTATTGAAAGAATAGATGCGTATCGCTTGTCTCCTTTTTCTTTTTCCATCGTCGCGTGATCGGTTTCTCTACGTCTCTTTTTTATTTCTCGTCGTTTATCGATAATCAAAAAATAAGTTATCCGAATACTTTGTACTTGTCCAAGCCGATCGAGATGGTAGACGTTGAAGCTCTTGGCACGGTATTCGATTTACGTAAAAGAGGAAATCCGATCTCGTCGATCACCTTGCTGCTGCACACGCCATTGAATTCACACGGATAAGACGGATTTCTTAAAATTGCTCGCTTCTCCTGTACGATTCGCGCGTTATCAATAATTAGAATATGTAATAATTACGTCGTAATTCAAGATAGCAAATATATTATCACATTTAGATTGTATTAATGTTTAAGACCTTTTTTTTTAACTGGACATTCTTCGACAAATTTAAACACCTCTACCTTTATCTAAGCTTCATCCCTATGAAAACTTCTCTAAAACTCTCGCGTCCTCCCCTTCAATTCGCGTGCTCAATTTTCTCGCGTATCTTGAAAATTCAATTGAAATTACGAAGTTTAATTCTAGTGAAAAGTTGTAAATTTTTCCGAGTGAATGACAAGTTCGTCGAAGGTGTAATACCGTAGTTAGGTGTCAATTCCTCGAAGGAGTCCAGAGTCGATCGATCCGATGGCTTTGCGTCGAAAATCGTCATTTCTCACAAGGATTGGACTACACCCGGAATCTTCAGCGACAGAAAGTCCAACTGAATCGAAAATACGACGGTATTCGCGTCGTATTCTCTGGAGGTTTGTACAATAACGAATAGAGACTAATTCGTAAATTATTGCCTTCTGAGTGCTGGACGACGACGATCAACGAAAGGTCGCGGATGATCGTTCGTATGTAAATCTAAGAAACATTAATATAGAATATATTATCGTGTAGTTTATATAAGGTATACGTTAAGACACTTACCATCTACTGCAAAAATTCAACAGTTAAAAGATTGTAAACGCTCGATTTGCCGTGTGTACTATCGAACGCAAACGCAGTCAAAGGTGGATCGACGATACTCATCTTTCGTTCTTTCGTTCCTTTGCTCTTTATCTTCTTCTTTTTCGTTCATAATCTCGATTCGAGTAGATGTTCGTCGGCGCTTTCGAACAACCGTCTGTATTGAAAGAATAGATGCGTATCGCTTGTCTCCTTTTTCTTTTTCCATCGTCGCGTGATCGGTTTCTCTACGTCTCTTTTTTATTTCTCGTCGTTTATCGATAATCAAAAAATAAGTTATCCGAATACTTTGTACTTGTCCAAGCCGATCGAGATGGTAGACGTTGAAGCTCTTGGCACGGTATTCGATTTACGTAAAAGAGGAAATCCGATCTCGTCGATCACCTTGCTGCTGCACACGCCATTGAATTCACACGGATAAGACGGATTTCTTAAAATTGCTCGCTTCTCCTGTACGATTCGCGCGTTATCAATAATTAGAATATGTAATAATTACGTCGTAATTCAAGATAGCAAATATATTATCACATTTAGATTGTATTAATGTTTAAGACCTTTTTTTTTAACTGGACATTCTTCGACAAATTTAAACACCTCTACCTTTATCTAAGCTTCATCCCTATGAAAACTTCTCTAAAACTCTCGCGTCCTCCCCTTCAATTCGCGTGCTCAATTTTCTCGCGTATCTTGAAAATTCAATTGAAATTACGAAGTTTAATTCTAGTGAAAAGTTGTAAATTTTTCCGAGTGAATGACAAGTTCGTCGAAGGTGTAATACCGTAGTTAGGTGTCAATTCCTCGAAGGAGTCCAGAGTCGATCGATCCGATGGCTTTGCGTCGAAAATCGTCATTTCTCACAAGGATTGGACTACACCCGGAATCTTCAGCGACAGAAAGTCCAACTGAATCGAAAATACGACGGTATTCGCGTCGTATTCTCTGGAGGTTTGTACAATAACGAATAGAGACTAATTCGTAAATTATTGCCTTCTGAGTGCTGGACGACGACGATCAACGAAAGGTCGCGGATGATCGTTCGTATGTAAATCTAAGAAACATTAATATAGAATATATTATCGTGTAGTTTATATAAGGTATACGTTAAGACACTTACCATCTACTGCAAAAATTCAACAGTTAAAAGATTGTAACAACTAGTTCGTATATTTCCGTACGAGACGGAAATGCTCGATCGGCATTTCGTTCTGTTTCCACGTGTCTCATCGAGAACGACTTTTCTATCGTATCGTTGATCGTCCGAATAATCGATTATCCGAATGAGTGGAACAAAGGAACAACTTGAAATGAAAAAACGAATGCACGATCGAGCAGATTCGACTCGTTCGCAGCCTCCGGTCTCTCAATTCTTTCCCATCCTCTTAATACGCTACACCCACGTTTCCGCTTCCGTTACTCATTATCATTTTGGCACGCGTTTTTTTGTTTTTCTGTTTCCTTACTATTGGCACGACATTTACGAACAATGAGCTTGCTAGAATTAATTAATTAGAATAAATCTCGGACGCACCTGAGATCGATCGTTCGAACGATACGATGTATAATAATAAAAAGACCTTTGCTATATCGTACGTACTATGTACCGCCGTATACTTAAATACAGAATGCCAATAAATCGCGTTACGTTCGGCTCGAGGAGGCTCTACGTCATTTCACGAAAGGCAATCCGTTCACAAAGCGATAAGTAACCCCCCAATTTAATTACATGCTCGACCGTTTCATGCTCGCCGTTTACGAAATTGTCTACGCCCGAGACGTTTACCGTGGACCATGGGATAATCATTCTAATACGATGCTTACGCGAATAAAAAGAAAGGATCGTATCGGTTGTTCGTTCCCGCGACACCTTAAAAGCTAAGAAATTATTCTAAACGCGGCTTTTGAACGATCAACGTCTAAAATGGAATAATCAATCGAGCGGTTATCAAAAATAGAATTATCATTGTAAATACAATACACAACGCACCGATATACCAACGATCAACAATCGTCGTTTCGCGATCTCCATTCGGACCACAATCACGTCACGACCATGTATACCAAAAATACTATATCACGCGTAGGTTAAAACATTGCGTCCGCGTGCATGCACGAAAGTTCGAACAAAACGAAAGAGACGACGATCTTCCCCGGCTCATCGGTTCCCTTTCTTTCTCTTTGCGCGACGAACACAGCCGGCATGTCGCGCACACGTGTCATGTAAAGTCATGTGTTATAAAAGGTATCGCGAACTCGCCGCGCACGCCGTCGGAATAAACGTCTCACAAATATAAAGTATCATTTCGAATATAATATACGTATATCAAAAAGCAAGAAAGTATCGTGTATACAGTACACGTACGCGTATCATAGTGGGCGGAGAAAATCTGCACTGTTCTTAGCGACGTTAATAATGTTTACGGTTGATCGAATATCAATCGAGGAATATCGTTTGCAGAGTTACTGATCGAGATACGAGTAAGAATCGCAATTACAACTAGTTGCAACTGAAAAGGTCATGATCGAGATACAACTATCGTTTACAAGCTAGCAATCGTTAATTCGAGCATACGTAAAGATCCCAATTAAACTTTATCGCAGTTAGAGTACTTGGAAAATTAAACTGCGTAATCCGAATAATGAGTTTAATGCGAAGCAACGAGCCATTGGGGTCTTATATTCAGTCTTTAAATTTGACATTTTAGAAAATTTGGAATAGCGTCGTAGTTGATAGATTCCTTACAAAATGCGACGATACTGATTATTTTAAAGGAAGGTGTAAGCAGCTTTCGAAATACCGTATGGATCGTTGAAGAAGAAATTCGTCCAAATGAGCAATTCTTCGAGTATTCCGAAGAATTTATCGACGAATTAAAGCTCTAACAATGGAAATCGCTCGTTCCTTCCATCGATTCGACCAATCGTAGTGGTTTTTCTCCGCCATAATTGATTCGCTCTTTTATTTTTATTTTTCTTTTTTGCCTTATTGCCAAATGCAAAACGTGACCGTCTCGGACGAGAAAAAACGTGACGTACTAATCGCAGCCATGCATCGAAGAGCATCCTTTTCCCGTGCCTCTTTATCTCCCCCCTCCCCCCATAAAAACTGTTATCGACTAGAACGTAGTTATGATACATTAAAAATTGACACACATTTATGTTATATGTATATTGGGCTTCACCTTATCGCCTCCCCCGTTCTTTTCTTTCATTCTTTTGTTCTCTGCAGAAAATGCATGACACGATCGAATCATTTTTGGGGACGGTCTTCGATCCTAGAGAGAGAAAAACTTGCGATATTTTTAATAATAATTTCCATAGGCGTCGAGTGAGGACAGAGTAAAGCCAGTATTCCCATGGGAACACCGGCGAACTTGCTTATTACAGACGACAATCGTTAATAGTTTGCATTTGGAACCTACTATAGCTTTCGACTTAGAGATATACTTGAGACACATAAGAAGTTGCTTGTGTATTGTAGTTTCGTTGGAAAGTCCTGCATTCTGTGCTCGATGCACACTTGTATGATTCCTTAGCTATTTATTTAAACACGCGAGAAAAAGTTGAACGACGCTGTCATACCTTTCGTTTTTTTTCCCACTTCACCTAAGTATTAAGCGAACGTATATTATATTATCGACGGGCAACAAAAAACTTTCACGCCACTTATCGTTATCTCTATGAAATTCGATAAAATTCCCCATGGCTATCCTTTCCTCGATAAACGAACACACCGTACACGCTATTACATAGTAACGTATCGTTGCAATTCCGATTATTCCGTAAGAATAATACCACATTCGCGTTATATGCTAAATAGTAATAATACCGGTAATAAGAATAATAGCAATGTACATCGTTATCAATAATACCATTAACAATCATAATTATACGGATGGACAATCATAATTATAGTTGAAGCTTAAATATGAAAGGACGCAACGGTAAAATTATCTTTGCAAAATAGCACCTTTCCCAGACGCCAGAGATCTCGTGATGTACAAATATGCTTAATTAGATCTATGCTTGTCGACACACTCGATTCTTGTAATAAAAAGCAATTTAACGGATTCAATGGAAAATTCGATGGAATACGAAATTGCGTTGCTCGTATATGTATAAAACTTGTCTCCTTGAGGTCTGTTTGCCTTTTCTGAAGTTAATGGAATAATAATTAAAATGTACGTATCGATTTGTAACACGAGAATCTCTTGACCGTCAGTACAGGACAGCAGTCTTAATAATCGCTGATTTTACATTTGAATCACGGCGTAAAGTGAAATAAAGGACGAGTGTCACACCGTGAAAGCATCTACTTTCAGTCTTTCTCTATAATCCAGTCTACGATTCTAGCACCATTGCGCAGCTTTAGTTTCGTTCATCAATGTTCTGATCAACGAAGAAACTTCGATAATTAAATCGGCTAATAATAAGATCACATTAGAATTCGAAGATTAGATTGAATTACCGACATTTGCATGCAATTCTCTACATAATTCCTATTTACTAAGGGCAAAGTTTATCGTAATTAGCCAGAAGTTGCACTTTGTTCTTCTTTAGTTACATCGTATCTTTTTTTTTCTTTTATTATTTTATTCGTATACTTCATTTTGCAGTCTATCATTAGAATCGTGTAAACTTCGTACAATCGAGCTGAAAATTGGATTACAATCTTCTTCAGGGAATGACGAAATTGATGTTAAAAAATCTTTCAAAGCTACTGTACTCTTTAAAAGTTGTGAGCCTACAACATCTGACTATCTCCACCGTTACTAGTCTAGCTCAAAGTCTGTAATCTTGCACATCGTGACTGTTATAATAATTTCAAATTTCTTACAACTTTCTCCGACATACGTTTCTAATAACCAATTTCATTTAAGAACAAAATAAACTCTGATTTTATTTCACCTTTCGACGTGCGATATTTTTTTTAAATTATATATTTCGACTTTCTCTTTTCAAATCCTATTCTCGACTCTTTTTTGTTTATTTCCGTATTGCTAATTTTCAAAATTAAATGACGTCGATCCTCGAAGCAGCTCGAATAGCGACGACATGATCTTCGTTGCCAATGTAAAATCTCTTCCACGATTCTAATATCTATGAGTCGCAGTATTGACAAAGTTAGGACGTGTAAAACGACGACGAACCGCTCGATCCACGACGAGAATTTCGAGCTTCCTCTTCAAGCTTCCTGCCGCGTGTCTTGCTTCACTTGCTTCACTAGTTCGTGGACTCCGAGTTGGAGGATGGCGAGGATTCTGGGCTCTGTACCAAAGGAGTATCCCTTCCGATCGTGGGCATCAGCAGCATCCCGCGTGGACTGAACGTATCGCAATACAAATTCTCTTTCTTGTGCACTCGCCTTACGTGGCTACGCAGATTGTCACGACGTGCACTCCTGTACGCGCAATGCGGACAAAGGTGTGGTTTCTCCCCCGTGTGCATTCGTCGATGTTGGATGAGCTAATGAGAGATAAGAGATCATTGTTCTCACGTATAAAAATAACTAGACACGTGTACAGTGGGCTGAGAGTATATAAGAACGATTATACGTATACTATATAGTAAAAAATCATGATCGAGAAAACAAATAAATCTCGATGAAGGTTTCAAATTTTTAGTTCCAAACATCTTTAAAATGTTTAATTAATAGTCTGAACTTAAATGAACAGACCAATGGTGACAGTGATCTATTGTAAAGCTTTAGAATAATAAACAAAGCTTTGCTTTGAATTATTACGACATAATTATTACAATATTATTATGTAGGAACAATTTAAAATGTGATATTAATATGTAATAACTATCAGTGGACAATTACAGTGATTACTTTTTATTCTGTAATACAATCTCATCGAGTTTCATATTATCACAACAATAGCCTGGCATCTTGAATTTAACTTCAATATATTGTCCTCTGAAGCTTGTCTATTGTAATCATTCGAATGTCACACCAAAGCCCACTGTATAGCAGTCTTGAATATATTCAGGGATCACGGGATGTCGAAGAACCCGTAGATTCATACGATATATTTACATAGAACGAAAGTTTTGATTTACAGGTACAAGTAGGATACCATTCACAACCATTCTACGAGATTCAAAAGACCAGCACGAATGTCGTAGAATTTATGATCGATCAGAGATTACACAGGCTTTTTACTCAGGCAGAATTCGAAACAATCGAAGTTCATCGATTTCACTTGTCGACGTGCTTCGAAATTCCATGCACTGACATTCCCAATAACGAAGTTTCCTTTTGTAGCGAAGAAAATATTACCTTTTTTAACTGCACCGTGCGAAAGATGCAAATGTCGCAGCAGAAGTATCGGTCATCGCGATGCCTTCTCATGTGTCTGCTCAGATCGACTTCCGACGATCTGTCCGCGCCACACACGGCGCAGCTCACTCTTGTTTCCGGCGCGGTACCTTTCGCGTGTGCCCTCAAATGCCTTTGGAATGCCTTCTCGATGGTGCAGGCGTACGAGCACAACGAGCATCGATACTCTTCCCTTTCATATCTGTGCATTGAAAGGTACAATAAGTCGGAACTACTTAGCTCAGATTGGAGATCAATTGAACATGGGCAAAGTTACAAGATCGTTTTCTTAATAGTAAATTTAATTTTTAAACTTGAAATTTTAGGTCTACCAAGGAAACTTTTCAGTGACGGTATATTTATATATGATAATTAAAAATCTGTTCTTTAATGATGAGATATAGCAATGAAAAATCAATTTACTAGTAAGACGTCCAGTGTTTCCCAGTGTTGCTTAAAATGATTAGAGAATTATTGATCTTTAGAATCTTTTGTTTGAAGAATGATTAAAGTTACCACGTCGTATAGCGGAAAGTATAAATTTTAAATCGTGTTAAATTTGTTGTAGACTCTCTAATTATTTTAACAATGCAAGCAATGAGAGATATATATATAAGTACAATAATTGGAACAAGCGTTAAGTACCTATACCTGACGCGTTGCAATGCCAGAGATCGCTTCTTTCCTGTTGGTGTCATCCCTTGTGCCACATGCGCAGCCACATGGGTTTCCATTTCGCATCTGCTATTCGTGGCGAAGTCGCAGCCCGAGGACGGACAACTTTTCGTTTCTCCAGTCTCCGCGCTTGGTACCGGTGGATGACAATCGACAATGTGCTTTCGCAGAGCTGGCCTCGTCGGTGCAACCACGTCACAGGAACCACAGGAGTAACCGCGATGCGCGTTGCTGACGTTTGGACTGCTACCTCTAGATCTGAAAACAGATAAAAAGTATTAATACTTTAAACAGAAAAATCGTTAAATTAATAAAATAATCTTGAAATATATTCCAACGAGAATTTCAAAGCCAAGTTAAATTAAATTAAAGAAATATTGACCGAATTCCACTATGCAATTTTTTCATTCAGCTCCTATTTAAAATCCTCCAGTTACGTTTATGACTTTGTTCAAAGAAAAGAATATCACATGTCCAGGAAACATATAAAATCAAAGGCCAATCTATTCGAGGAATTCTTCGGAATTAAAAGCCTCTTTTTTTTCATTTTTCAAATTTCGTAATCGTTGCTCACGAATCGGTCGTAACTCAACGCTGGTCAATATCCTTCAAAGCTGTTGATTTACGACGCCATTTATCTTTTGAATTTTTGAAATATCGCGAGAAACACGTTCGCATTGTTGAGCAGGGTGAAAGATTCGCTCTCTGGTACGACAAATTCATTGGTCTCGTTTTATCGATTCCATGTCGTGTTAGGTAAAAATTTCGTATTCTTTACAGCATCATTTTACCCCGACGTGTACAAATATAAATACGTAATTTCGTTTCCAGATTTCGCTCTTAATCTCGTATCTGACCTGACCCAAAGTACGAAACAATTTATGTGCCCGATGTATTAGGTGGAACAAGTTAAGTACATTATGGGGTAAAACGTTTGGGCCTGAGAAAGTGGTTGATAACTGAAAGATTACTTTCGATGCATACTTTTCAGTGTAAGACGAATGCTCACTCTCGGAGTCACTATCAGACGGAATGTTTGGGATTTCTGTAGCCTCAAGAGCCGCAGTCGCTGCTGAAAGTTTTCCAAGCCAAGTGGTGTAGGCATCGAGGACCCAGCTATTTAAAACCGGTGTAACTGTTCCATCCTATCAAAAAAGCGACCTTCTTTTATCTTTTTTATTTATTTCAAGGTTAATCGCTTAATAGACATAGTAATAGCGATTTGAACTATAATGATAGTAACCTACATATTAATAAAATTAATTTTTATATAATGTTTTTTTGATGTATTATGCAGATGTATAATTACGATTGGACGAACCTTGTCGAAAGTCAGATAGGCCATGGGATTGAGCAGCTTCATCGATAAATTATTATTGGCCGAACGGTGCGAGCTGTTCGTACTTCCCGTATCGCTTTCTTCCCCGGCGTCTTCATTGTCGTTATTTTCTTTTCGTATGGGGGTCTACACGATCATGGAAAAATTTATCAAGTATTTAGTATTGCTCGTGAATTCAAGGAAAACAGAGCATTCTAAATGCAAACTTTAATTATACTTCTGGAAAAGTTTGCTGAATCTTCCTTATGTCAGCTGTAAAAGTGACTTAATCAAGACGCTTTAGAATTCTTGGTAAAGTTTACTGCAATATTGGTGGAATTTGGGACATGTGTCGAAAAAAAATGAAGTTGCACGAAAAAATGCTGATCAGTGGAAATGTACGATGAAAAAGCAAAGACCGAACTCCCGAGAGAAATATTTTTAATTAATGTCATGAACAGTAATGGAATTTAAAACGTGGAAAAGAAAGATCCTTTTGGAATCTAAATAGCTGTAACATTAATAACGTACCTAATTTCAAGAAAATGTAAAGCTCCATTAAGTACTGTGATTTTTATCCGAATTCTCAATCAAACTAAAATTTCATTAAATGATCGAAATAGAATTTTTGAGAATAAATATCTATTGCATAAATGTAGCTTATAAAATGCACTGTAATTAAGTATTTCCAAAACGAATTTCCTCAACGCATATTAATGTATAATTTAAACTAAAATGATATATTAATAAAACATTTTATTAACATATAATTAAAATTAAAATTGAATTACAATTTCATCGGAAACATCAGGCAGCAATTGCATTTCCACGATACCTTGAAAAAGAAAAAATACAAATCTCCCGCACACGGCGATATTTCAAAAAGATATATAAACTTGTTATCAAAACGTACCTGATTATCAATTAAAATTAAAATTCAATTACAATTCCACCGGCAAACCTTTGCGATATATTAACAAAGGTATTACACCTTCGCGATATTTCGACAACCATAAATTTCTACATGTCCCAAAAAGACATATAAACCTATTATCGAAACGTATATACCTGATCATCAATTAAAATTAAAATTGTATTATAATTTTACTGGGAACATCTATGATACTTCAAAAAGTAATATAAATCCATTAAATATCAATATCCCACAACGAAATATGAGCCTATTATCAAAACGTATCCGATTATCAATTAAAACCAAAGTTGTATTATAATTTCATTCATAAAAGCATGCGTAAGACTCCCAAAAAGAGAGAAAGAAATACATAAATCTCCATCGGACATCAAAGAATTACAATTTCACTGGAAAAAGAGATACTTCAAAGACTTCAAAAGATATCTAAATCTCCACTAGACAGTGACACCGCAAAAAGCAAAGTTATTATCAAAACATACCTGATTATCATTTTCATCTGCTCGTTCGATGTTCCCTTCGTTGTCGTCCTGTTTCTCATCATCCTTCTCCTCGGCCTTCCCTTCGTTCTTCTCTTCCTCCCGTTCGCCATCCCGTTTCATCACCAGTTCCATAGGCCCATACGGCGGGCCGGCGGAAGTCAACGGTAACGGCACCATATCCGGCCGGTGGAGGCCGCTCAGGGCGAATGCAGCCCTCGGCAGCAACTGTGTCGCGCTTGGTGGTAAAATCGGGTGCCTTCGGGCGAGACGTGGGTCACCCCAAAGTTCACCCGCGGCGTGAAAACTCCAGATCCCATATTCCATCTGGAACGGCGATCATTAAACCGGGTCAACGAATATTCCCGCGTTCACGTCCCCTGATACGAATCCTATCCGAATTACGGTGATCGAGAGGCAAATTTTAGATGACACCCCAGAATTATCGATCCGACGTCGCGATAGCCTATTCTCGAGCTTCCAATAAGTAGTTAAGGGATCGCTTAAAATAGAGAAACGGATAATGGGAAAGGCGATATTCGTTGTTTTGCCACTACGCCGACTAGTCGAAATTGGACGGCTGAAAGATAGATAACATTACGCGGTCGCCGCTGAAATAGAAAGGTCCTTAATAAAATATACGCTGTCTCGCAGAACCTCGATCGTTTAGACGTTTCTAGGAGATGCCGAAGATTTTAGAAGATTCGAGAAAGTATAAGAATAGCTGCTGAAAGGGGAGATGAGAGAATGCAAGTATCGAAAGCTTGGAACCGATGAGACAACCAATGTCGATAATTCGAAGCTGTACAGAATGGTACCGTAATTATCGTATTCGAATTTAACGCGTTTGCTCTCGACGTGTCGTAGCTGCGATGTGATACTTAATAAATTAATGAAGATAATTTTCATACCGTTGCAACGGGCTTTTCGATATGAATCGTGACAGAGTCGAGGGGTTGGAACAGGGAGAGAGATTACAATAGATTTTCGTAATGAGATACGCGAAAACGCGTACAATTTCAGAGATGTCGTCCGTCAAAGGAGATCAAAGTTAAAGATAAAATTGTGCTCGCCTCTGAACAGCGCGAAAATACAGGTGGAAATATCGAAAATTACGAAATGAGAGCGGAAGATCGGCCGATTCGTTTCTTTGATATCTCGTTTATAATTTAATCGACAAAGAGAATTCTTTTGCGCGACGTTCGTCCCAAATTTTTACTGTCACGCGTTCGAATGGAAAAACGAAAAGAGACAGAGGAAAAAAAATAAAAGGAAAGAGGGAGGATCTCGAACGGCGGAGTTGGAGGACGGTGGTCCAGAAGCGCGCCACTTAATTGCAACGCATTTTGTAATGTTTAATAAATAGATCCAGCGATGGACGAGTTCGGAACTCATTATTTGCGAAAAGTTGGTGCACGGGTTCGCGAGACCGTCCAGGGGAATAGTAATCATTTTAATGACCGTTCCCGTTTAAAAATTTCCAAATGAACCGGAGGACTTCTGATTGCGTCGGTTCTCGATCTATCCCCTCTCGTCGTCCCTCTGTCCAACGAATTCGCGTAAAAATAACACAATAAATATCTCCGTTAATAAGTCCATCGATCGGTCCTCTCGTACGGATATGCCAGCAAGACAATTTTATACGTTCAAATTAATAATTGCTCGTTGACATCACGTGTAACGAAAAATGGCAAGGGTAATGGGGTGAATTATGTTTCGAAAGCGTAGAGGAAAAAAGGGGAAAAGGAGGAAAAAAGAAGGACGGATTAATTAACGGCGAATTAAAGAAATATAACGTGGAAATATCCTTCGGAGATGGGATTATTTGTTAAACAATTTATCGATTCGACGCGAACACACGTCAGAGGCTCGTTCGACGAACGAAACGGCCATAGCGAAATGGGGAAATATATTGTATGTCGTTGTCATTTGCGGCATTCTGCGTATTATCCCATAAATCAAGTAACAATAATGCAAACAAATATTCTATTCAAGTAACATCTATCGAATATCCGCTTCTTTTTGCGGCTAATGTTTCCAGAATAATTCTCCACCGGAAACGCGTCGTATCATCGACATGAATGCGAATTTGTTGACAGAAGTACGGAAAAAGCCGAGTTAAAAGGTTTCGTTATTCGAAACAGTTTTTACGTATCTTTTGGATAGTTAACGCGAAAGTATCGTGGTCTTTTCTACCGTAATTCAACGAAATAAACACGTTTATTTGCAATGCGAAATAACGGAGCGGTTATGGCCTTGCGTGAAATTATCCAGGTTCAAAAACCGAAAAATTTGCGGCATAAACTGTAAAACGTTTTAAATAGTAATAATTGCGAGATGCGAATAAAAATAAATGCAACGTAGGAGGTCGTATTATTTCGAGCGAAAAATATCGAAAAAACATTTGCGAAGATTAAAGACGAGGAATAGTACGATACCGGAATCAGCGACATCGCGATGTTGGGTCATGGAAATCGGTGTAACTCCTCCAAACAGGAAGATCCACACTGCGCGAACCACCGACCAAAATGTTACTTCAGTTAGAAAGAGGAGTCTTTCGGGATCAGACACACTGATCTACACCACGATCTAGGTAAATCGAACCAAACTATTTTAATATATAAATTCGATAAAACACATGAAACGTTCGTTTACATATTAAACCCTTCACGACACCAGGCAAAAATTCTCAATATCGAAAGCTAAATCTCTTCACCTTATTACTTCCCATCATCCTCCGTTAAATATATCGGAACAGAAAGATAATCGTATACATACATAATAACGAGTCTCATGCAAGTAAATTTCACAACAACTTTATCATACAAAGAGGAAAGGAAAGGAAAAAAAGGAAAAAGAATACAAGCAGCGTGATAGCAAGAAAAATTAGCTACTCTCCGAACGAGTCGCGCGATGCTATCGAAGATGCATCGCGAGACCGTTAGCCGATACAGAAATGGGTAAACAAGCTGACGAAACTAGCAACGAAAAGAAGAAACATCGGAAGCGTGAACACATATATATATATGTATATATATGTATATATATACATATATATGTATATATATATGTATATATATGTATATATATATATAATATGTATATACACATACATATATATATATGCATAGGAAGATAAATGAAAGGAACGTAATAAAAGATTTCCATCTTACGGATGCCCGTCCGGTGGCCTACCGCAATTCAGGCCGATCGTCATTACGGTAAATCATCCCCCGGCCACGATTCTCCCGGTTCTGTTACGGTAGCAAGAAACACAGCCGATCCCTGCAGGTCTGCCGGTCGACCGGAAGTTACGCAGTACCGCCGGTACGCGAGTAACGTGCACGCGGATTCTCTCTCACGAGGCACGGACGGGGTACAGAGAAATACGTCCGGATACGTGCTGCCGCAGAACGAACTCGCGAGATTCCTGACCATTGGACCGACCCTCGTGCATGCATACTTTAGCATAACGTTCTCTATACAATATCCAGAAAGAGGGACGAGGAGGAACGAGGGAAAGAGGAGTGGGACGTAGGGAGAGCCAAGAGACAGAGAGAGATAGGTACAGCTACCCTCCCTCTCCTGCCTCTCTTCTTCGTCGTCCTACCTCTCGTTGACCCCTTCCCATTGCCCTCGCGAATCGATTTGTTATTGTTTTTGTGTCTGCGGTCGTCGCGGCGAGCGGAGCGAGCGGGGTGTATATCGGTGGGTGGCAGCCCGGCGACCAACGCGAGTGGGTGGTGGGGAGTGGGTGCCAGTCGCGCTCTCGCTGCTTCAAAGGCTCGCTTTTCGGCCCGACAGAGAGGCGACCAGGAAGGGCGAACTGCGCGGGGGTGGCTGC
This sequence comes from Eufriesea mexicana, assembly GCF_001483705.2. Classification (NCBI taxonomy): domain Eukaryota; kingdom Metazoa; phylum Arthropoda; class Insecta; order Hymenoptera; family Apidae; genus Eufriesea; species Eufriesea mexicana. The sequence goes on from NW_016918030.1 coordinate 260,277, forward strand.
TACCAGCCTGGACAGGGGGAAAGGGAAGGCCGCGGTAAGAGAGCACTTTGGAAGCTCGAAAGAGATGGACGAATAGATACACGCAGCTGACCAGTGGTGTAGCTCGTGTATGTGCCGATTTCCATCCCTCTGTGCACTCTTCTTTATAGCGGGGGATATTACGATGATATTTCGCCGAACCGCGGAATAACGCGGTATGAATATACAGATGATATCTTTTGTTTTATTCTCTTTGAGATGACTTTGAAATTTCTTCGTCGACTTATAATATCGTAATAGATTGAGAATAATTACGTATCGAGTAAAACATGGTTTGTTCGGTTAGTGAATGAAACCAATTCCTGTTCCAACGGAGAGAAATCCCGCTGGCTACGCCACTGGTTCCACGCCACCGAAAAGAGTGAGAGAAAATGGGTGGGCAAGGATGGAAGCTGGCACAGTGATGAGAGAGCAAGAGGGGGTGGAAATAGGGGGAGAAGGTGGGTGGACGGAAGAAACGACAGGGCGAGAGGGAGGAACCGCGAGGGTTAAGCAGAGAGGGGGTTAGTTGCTGGTACTCGCGGAGCAGAGGGAGACAGAAGGGGGAGGGAAATGGATCGGATTGCGTGGTCGGCACGAGGCTGGTTAGTATGAGTGCAACGGGATAAAAGAGAGAGCAAAAGTAAGAGGGCAAGAGATAGAGATGCGGTTAGGTATGGCAGCGTGTGTAGGTGGAAAGGAGTGAACGATAGCGGAAGAAAGGTTGCATCGGAAAGGAATGCAAGAAAATGAGAAAGTCGAGGTAAGACGAGGGAATACGTTTGACAGGTGACAACCGATCGGACCACTGACGTCACAGATCACTCGCTCGACCGTACGCTACACGCACAAACGCGATTTACTGCGGCACACGGACACACGTACACGTAGGAAAGAGAGAGAGAGAGAGAGAGCGCGCGCGCGCGACGTGTCGTGCATCACGCCGTGTTACTTCCGTTCCGTGCACAGAGTACGTCATACGTAAGCTTCCCACGCCGCGAGAAAAAAAAAACCGCGCGCGAGAGGGAAAATGTAGATAGACAGAGATAGACGGAAAACTAGAAAAAAATAATGGTGCGAGAAAGATAGGGATGAAACGGAACGAGGGAAAAAGCACGAGGTAAAGGGAGACGAAATTTTTCAGCGGAAGTAAGTAGTAAGTATTTACGATGCTAACCGGCCGATAGCCCCGCGCGACGCCTCTATCTGGTTACCATTACACTCGGATGTATGAAATGCGCCAGCAGCATACACCATCCCCCCACAATAGCCCTATTTATGATTGGGCAAAATTGCTTTCCATGCGCAGAATAAAATCGCGCGCGGGCGAGGAAAAATCCGCGGGGGTTGGATGCACGCGAGTTACGCGACCTGCGCCGCGCTGCTTCCATCACGATATTCTTCGATTCTCGAACGAGGACGCTTCGCGACTATGTCTAGATTGTTTCAATTAACGATTCATATACGAATAATCTTTATTCTTTCCATTTTCTTTACGACATCGACTCGCAAAATTTGGGAAAAATTAAATATGGCGAGAGGTCGCGGTCATGCGTATACGCGTCTCCAACCCCATCTTCTAACTCGCCAATCAGCGAACACGAGCTGATTTCAAAGAAATTCCGTCGGCAGCGCTATTCTCGTTTGAGGGTGTATCGTACATTGAAAAATTTTTTAAAATATTCTTATTTTTATTCGGTACGCTAGAAAATCTAATGATATTTCTTCCCTTGTTGCTCATCTTTTTATCCTTCGCGTAATTAAATATAACTAATACCAAGACTCAACAATAGTGATTATTAATTAAAATGCTTCTCTATGTATTTTCAAAATATGGCGACCTTTGCCCGAATTATCATACATTTGTATGTATGTTGCGATATTCGATAAAAAGATGAAATTGCTAGATTTGTGTCTAAAACTTATAAAACTTTCGTGTTAAATATGAAAATAACATCAAAATTTGAAACAGAATTTAAATTTTAATGTTTATTACATATGTAAAACGATGATAATTAGCAATAATATGTTATAAATATCAAACATTATAAAGATACAATATTTCTATAAAAAATAGTATCGTATGTAATTTGATGCCCATTAATTATGGTTTTGCATTAGAGTCAAAGATGCAGTTTTTAATGCAAGAGCTTGCAAATTACAAAGTTCTTTTTCTAACCTATAAATATAATGATATAACATTAGTAACTGTGTTATGGAACATAACCATTATAAAACAAAACCTTCTAGTTTTTGTACCTTTTTCTGTGTTCTTCGATATTATTAACAGTATCCACAAACTCTTTAATATTCTTACTGATATTTTGATACGATTCGTTTTTTGTTCCAATCAAATTCATGATAGACTTTAAAGTTTCTGAACATGATTTTAATGTCTTGCTTGTTTCTTCCCATTCCTCAGGTGTATCGGGAAGAACTATATTATTACAACGAAGTACATCCAGAGGTTGTAGACGAGTATGCAACTGAGACAGAATCTTTTCTAACATTTCATTATCGTCCCCTTCTATGGTTAAAATAAATTTAATCATTGCTAAAAACATATACCTAAGTGCATGATATTTTGAAAAATTATTTTTAGTTAATACTTACTAATACAATTATTTGCATCTATAATTTGTGAATCGATATCATCTTGTAATTTGATTAAATTAGTTATATCCCTTTCCCTGGTTTCTAATTTCAGCAATTTCGTCTCATTGTGCTCGCACTCCTTTGCTATTGTGGCTAACTCAGATAAAAACAATTTTTCATACTTCTCTGCGTTCTTTTTTACGATGATTTCTGACATGATCTTCTGCAAATATTGATCATAAAGTAATTTCAGTTCCATATCACTACATTCTGCGTCTATTATCCGCGATCCTTCTGGTAATGATTGTGAAGGAAATATCGATGAACGATCCAATATAATTTTTCTTTTTGAAATTCCTAAATCATACAAATGCTTGATTCGTTTGATTCTTAGAAATTTATTTTGATAAAAAAACTAAAATAAAAGTTCTACCTTGTGGTAAAGCAAAGTCAGATGTATTCATTGTTGCTCTATGATGAGAACTGCCTGTGTAAATATTTGTTGTGCCATCTGTTGTATTCTTTTTTGATAAGTCTGATACAGAAGCACTATGTACTCTAAAAATATATAAAAGATTATTACCCAAAAGAGACAGAATATTTTGTTTACCTTTTAATTCGCCTTAGTTTTGGCGTCGTTGGATGACCTTTTTGCATCTTTTATTAATAATTATTCTTATGCAATTAACTTAAAACTTCATGTTAATAGATTGTACGACATAACGATATCACTAATCGTTTATATGTACAAAATTTTCAAAAACATGAACTTAAAACCCTTAATTAATGTCAGATTATACAACAATGTCGTAAAATTTATCAATTTGAAACTGTTCGAATTATTTTGTAATGTTAGTGTCGCCCTCTTTAAATACTAACTTTTCCTTATAAATGAAACAGCCTTACAGTTGTAGGGATAAAAAGATGGCTAGCCTGTCCGATTGGTAATAGTGAATAGCATCTCTCTACTCTAGTACATTGTCATTATAGATATATTGGATAAGACTAAGCTATTGTTTTTTTATTTTCCAAGAAAAAGGTATGTTAAAGAAAGAAGTCTTTTGTTCCTAATATAATAAGATTTTCGTTCCTGAAAGTTTTCGAACAAGAGATCCCGTGTTATTTGGTGGAAACAAGTACATATGTATGTATATAACGTTCTTAACGACGTTTATAGAAAGATTATTTATTCTACGTAGATCTTTTCCAAACTCTTAATAAGAAAGTACTCTTATTTTGAACTAATTCCAAAATTTAGTTAGTTTATCATCTTTTTGTCTGTATATATATTAGACATATCTGTAATTTTATATAATGTAGACATCATATTTGTAATGAAACCGATTAATTTTTGTTCGAAACATTTTTTTTCATACAATCGGAAATTTCAAATAAAATCAGAGCAACATTAGCAGTTGTATTTTTCTAATACAGTAAGTATATTTCTAATATAGATTATATTTGCTATTTTGTTACCCTTTCAGATGTAGACATTTTATGACTATGCAATATGACCATTAAGAACTTAAAAGCAAAATTTACTAAAGGATTGTAGAGAGATTGGATTATACCTTTTGCTCCTATATCGATGGTTGATAGCTAGCCAACTTTCTAATTTTGCATATTTTTTGATGATAACAAGAATTCGTTAAAGATTGGGATTTTACCAGTTGTTTAAATATAATACATAACGAATATGGTATTTTTTCATTAATATATTATTATTTTATTTATCTATAAAGAATTATAATTTCTATTGTCACTTGATAAATATTATCTTATATTTTACTTGTAGAATTAGTTAGTATTGCATATATTATTTCAATATAATGCTTCAATAATTTTACTATAAAGTAATGTCATTATATAAATAATATTAAAACGATTCCATATAGTAAACAAAAAATAACAAATTTTAAATACTATTAAACATTATCATATCAGGTTAAAAAAAGGGAAATTCCATCAGTGATAAGGCATATTTTAGATATTGACACTCAATTATCAAAAACTTTTGTAAAATGGGCAGAAAATTTAGCATTTACACCACAGATAATGAGATATTGCACTGCATTAGAGGTATGTATATATTTTAACATAAATAATATAAAAATTAAAAAATATGAGGTAAAAGATCAAATTCTATTCTATTATTTTTATAGTTATCATGCCATGGAATAACTTGGTTTATATCATTAATTGCATTTATTTGGATTCTTGATAATAAGAGTCTGTACCAAATGCAAGTTAATTTATTAATTGGTATGTATATTAATTGAGATAAATAATAATCTTTCATAAACATCATAATCTAATTTTTCATGAAAATAATTTGAATACTTTTATTATTGGTATTATTATTATATTTTTAGCTCTACTACTAGATATTATTGTTATTGCTGTATTGAAAGCAATGACAAGAAGAAGAAGACCAACAATTAATAAGGATCCTACATCAATAGGACCTGATAAGTACTCATTTCCATCAGGTCATTGTTCACGTTCAATGCTTATTTTTTATTTCTTTAAATATTTGTATCCCATATCTAGTATCTTCCTTACATTAATGCTAATATGGGTATTTGCTGTAGGAATATCTAGGGTGTTAATGAAAAAGCATTATATTCTTGATGTTAGTGCAGGGCTATTTGTAGGCTATGTTGAAGGAATGCTTATGAGTCTTTTATATTTAGATGAAAAAACTTGTTTTTATTTAATAGATTGGATAAGTGATGAGAAAATTCCTGGTGCAGAATATGGTGTTTAAAATTATAAATATGATATTTGTTGAATTAATTTTTCGGCTATTACATCACAAAGTAAAAGAAAGTATTGTTAAGTGTAAAAAACTACTTCTATAAAAATTTTGCAAATCAAGGTATTTGATACAGTGATATATACTTATAAATAAAAGCTTATAAATAAATTTTATACCAAATAAATGTGTTAAAATAAATTGTAATATTTTAGGTGATTTATATTTTTATTTTCTGATTATGCGATATATTTTTATTGACAACGACGATTCTACTTTCATGTTTAAGTACCACCGCGCTATCATAAGTTTATAGATTTCTACAAATTTGATAATTAAAAATACGGTAATTATGCGGATTAGAGGTGTTCCAAAGATTTTAATGACTTTGAACTAAGTTATCAAGGACTTCAATCTAATCAACTTTTTCCTAAATATATTATCGCCACTCGGCTTTAACTTTTGAAATATGTATAAAAAATGATTGCTACTATTATATTGAATTTTGCATACGTACGCGTTCGTGAAGGCGTATATGCCTGTATAAGACGTTATGCTTATTCGATTTTTGCATAAGCGTATAATAACGGGTAATAATGATAACATGTAAGTATAGTGGTATGGTATCGCACTTGCTCCGAATGTCAAACGGCACACTCGGCGACGAACTAAAAATTAGCCTAATAATATCGGCAGCATTAACACATGTTTTTTTTTTTTTTTTTAAATTTTACGATTAGGTTTGGGTTAAGCTAATTTTTATTTCGTCGCTAAGTGAGCAGCGAAGCAAGTGCTGCGGCACTATACCTACTTGTTGACATAACAATTTTTGTGATTGTCTCAGAAACGAAGGCCGAGTTGGTGGTAAATGTATAAAGAAAAGTTGTTCAGATTGATATCCTCAACAACGTATTTCAAGATCATCCAAATTGGTGACAACACATCTAATTTGCATAATTGTCGAAAATACAAAATTTTTAAAGAATGATCAATAAATATATTTCATACTAAAACTTCATTTTGTTTTAACAAAATGTTAAAGTCAACGAGGTTACAAAGTATTGATAAAAAAGACCTCTGCAGTGTATAGTTTGTAGTATAAAAAAAATGGAATGAATGAAGTTCATTGTACAAATCATATATTCCTACATTTGTAATATATGAAAAAAGTCTTGTTCATATTCATATATGTATAAAATTACAAGCCAGCCTATATATATATATGTGTATTCTACACGATGGATTTTGGTCGTGTACTACGATTTTAATCCGTTTTTCTATATTAATTTACTAACAACTTCAACATTATGATTGTTCTAATCACTTGAAATATATTTACTAAATTGGTACAGGTATTTTGTTATACTTGTATTTAAATTCAAAGTGAAAGTACATAAATTTCCATTTTTTCAATTAAATATTAAATCTACAATTAAAGCTTGAAAAGGTGCAAGAAATCATTGACATCACGAACTTAAGAATTCATTTTTACGAAAATATAATTTGTATAATTTTGTTTTAAATTCTAGTCATACAAACCCAAGTATCAAGAAAATCGTTATCTTGTATTCGATGTAATATTATTATATGTAAATTAACAGTAGTCAGTAATAATGTCCTAATTCTTCTAACAAAGTAAAAAAGAAGTCTTTATGAACTGTAATATTCATTTATGTGTATTTTCTTTATGTAAATTTCATTATAACGTATTTATCTCAAATATCCCAGTTGTTCAATTTCCACCAAGCTTATTATTAGTTACCTTCCCATTGATATTTTGTTCCGAGGGGTAAAGCTTTATAATTTTGTCGTACATGCAAATGATATAATTTTCCAATATAATTCTAATATTGTCCCAACTTTTTAGTTTACCACAAAGGAGAGTGGTAGAATTTCAGATCTAATCGAGTGTGTTGATTGCTACCAGCTACTTCTTGGCTACACGAAGGCGAAGGTTTCATATTCTTTTCAGCTTTTTCTGTTTCCCGTAAAATGGTAGCCAGAGGAGTTGGTTGATGGTCCGGTAAAGCAGGTGTTGGTACGGTCGACAGTTCGCTCGAACGTTGTTTCTGTTCTTCTTCCGAATAAAGACTCAACGATCGTGGTCGTTCTGGTTTCAGTTGTGTTGCAGCCGGTGTGCTTGATTTTTCACTGAAAACAGTAACTTCCCATGAAGATGTCGTGGAAACGTATTTGGTAATAAAGTGCATTCCACGATCATAATTTATTTGTCGTGATTTATATTTTTATGAAATTATTATAATTATATTAAAACAAAAAACAATTAATATCGATTTTCGTAATAAATAATAATAGTAAAAAATATAATTAACGCATTACTACTTTTTAAATATCAAGTATCTTAGATTAATGAGTGAAATATTTTGTCTTCTTTTGCAATGAACTATCATTTCGCATTTATATAATAAAATATAATAATAAAAACATCACAATATTATGTTTTTGTATAATAACAAAAGCAAGTACACCATGCATGGATCACAACTTTTACAAGTGACGCAAAAGAAACTACTTACTCTGAAAACAAGAGTAAAAGGAACGTGTTGCCATTGTGCAGAGGATTTTGGGGATATTGAACTGGTGTTTTCATAGGAGTGGAATCGCTTAATATCTGTCAACGAAAAGGAAATAAATATAAAGTCCATGCAGCACATCCGGTGAACACTTTTTAATCATATGCACAAATGCGAGTGATCAGTTGAAAATAATCGATACATATCACAATAAATAAATATAACATATATACAGACATACATGCGCGAATTAGTCTAATGGGAAATACGTGTCCAATAAATCAACCATATTTGTGCGTTAAAAATTAAATAATAAAATGATACTTATATTTTAAATTATTCTTTTTAAGAATCAAATGTTGAACATCCTTCATAGCACTTTTTAAATGTACTTTTATGTATATCATTACTTTTATATCATTATTTTATCATTTTAATTTTTATATTTCTGTAGCTTTATAAAGGATATCCATTTTATATTTTACATTTAATATTTACAATTTATCAGCCAATAAATCGAACAATTAAATACAATACGCAGAGAATCATGACATTGGAAGACGCAAATTCATCTTCTTATAACGAATTAATAAAATAAATATTAAAATCAAAGACAACTTCTCGTCGCTAAAATCTTCTGTCTAAAGAAAGCAACATAATTAAATTCTTGTATGTTTTTATCGCCTATCAAAGTATCGAAGCGATTTTGCTCAACCCAAAACCTCGAGCCAACATTCAAGAAATTAAGCAAGAAGAAGATTCAGGAATTATACCCTATGCGCGTTCAAATGTGCGCTGGCAAGAGGTAGCGTATACACATTCAGTGTAAAAATAGTGAAAGCCGTTTATATCGCGTATTGCCGTGTTATTCATGTTTTCCTTAACCCTTTAGCGACCAACTTTTAGTGCCTTAGAGTCTTAATAAATAGATAATGTACCATTATAGAATACATTCAATATTTTTCATTACTGATCTAATACGTCACTGTCGATTACTGCACATTTAAGTCTTTGATGTAATTTAAGATAATATTTTGTGTAGAACGACTTATCTAACCATTGAAGAATTAATTAAAGCTTCAAGGCGTCAGATGACCAGGAGGGTTTCTGTACTCTCCATTCGTAAAAACAAATTAACAACTAATTAACATGTAAGCAACATTTGCATGATCATTCATTCTGGATGATTGTCTTTCGATTTTACTCACCCAGTACGCTCGGCGGATGGACCAAGCATAGCGGTGTTATGGATTATCTAAAAGAAAAGAAGCGTTAATGCATTCCTAATAATAATGTTATCGGTGTTATGTCTTCTTATGAGCAGCACTATTGTGAATGTTAAAAATTGCATTTAAAATTTTATTTTGAAGCAATATTTAGTAAATTTTTAATGTAAATATATTATTAAATAACGTTATGAGATTAATTTAAAATCATAATTATATCGAATATTCTTTAGTTACTTTAGTAGTTTAATGCAAAATATGTATTTAATTTATATTTAAATGTATGTATCGTATACTTGATACAGAAATATACATTTGTACCATCCTATTTTAGATACAAACTCGGGCAAAATTAAAATATAATATTTTCATTCTTTGTATCATATTTTATGGTATTATACTTACGTTGGCCATGGAACAAGGTGGCCGTGCTGCGGCATATCTGCCAAACGAAGTACGTGAAATGGAGGAAGAGTAGGGAACACCATTTAAACTGAAACAAAGGAGAAAATTATTAAACTGATATTTTTTGTTGAATAACACTGAAGTATGTAGTATCAATATACATATATCAATGTAGTAAAATATTACAGAATGATCAAAACCACTATTTACTATAATTGAATATTCTGAAATACTCTATTTACTTGACTTAATGTAAATTACTGTACAGTTTTTTATTCTGTAATTATTTTAAGTGAATAATTTTATTTTTTAATTATTATAGATAATAAAATATACCTTGAGTTATTTTTTGCAAGATTATTATGTACGGCGCTAGATGTACCGATATCAGCTGAGGTTTTTGGAGGCAAACTGTATCTATTTGTTCTCACATCTTGATGTTCTGTAAAAAATATAAAACAAACACATTACTAAATGACATTATATTAAAATCTAAATAAATATTATCAAATTTTAATACAAAAACAAATTATATTAAGAACTATTAAATATATTTAAATAATATTAAAACTTAAAAGAGAATTAAAACTACCTTTTAATAATACACTTAAATCTTTTGTTAACAGATAACCATTTTCATTTAATTTCTTCAGATGAACTTTATCACAATGTAAAGTTTAAAACAGTTAATTTTAGATTCTACTATACATTATCTTGTGTCAAGAAAATTGGACAAGCTCGTTCATATTCGACAGAATGTTGAGTCAGTGAGTTTATCGTTTAAGGACAACTTCGAATCGATTAAGGGATTTACATAATAGGGCCATTACATAGGATGACATTGACCGCAATTTTATGCCAGTCCAGGTAAGAACTGCCGATTTAGGGCACTTGCTGAAGGACGAACTATAAGAAGAACTCGATCTTCGATCCACCATTCTCATACCTTTAATTTGAAACCAGATCGACAATGGACTCATGGACGACCTTACACTGTTATGGAGCTACCTTGAAGAAGTGATGCTCATCAAATTTTCAAGTTATCAGAAACGACACTGACATAGCATATATATTAACGACGATAACATTTAAAACCTTTTGGTAAGTTAAAAATGAATAATATAAGTTAATAACGAATAATAATTTTTATGGAATAAATTTATAAATTTATAATTACAAATTTACTACATTAAAATATAAGTCCTTTAACTTTTTTTCATACAACAATTAGATCTTCCTTTTTTAAGTTTATTTAGAAATTCCTGAAGATCTATATCGAGATTGTTAGCTTAAAACTTTTCTTCTATCATATTCCGCTTAAACAATTCTTAGGAATTGCTACTTTTTATACATATCTTTTTAAATTTATTATTTCAATGGATGAATTTCATTAATAAAATTAATAATCATGTTGGCCATTCAATTAAACAGCAGCAGGTAATTACACGCCTGCTAATGATTTACCAACATGATCAACATTAACTTTGGACTCTGATGAAAATTCTAATACCGTAGTCGTTAACGAACGAAACCGCAGACTCATTTCTTCGACGAAGTAATTAGAGTCGTAACTGTTTAACGAACTTTACGCTTCAAAACTTGGTTTCTCAGTTTTTGTATCGAGGAAAAAGGCCACAAAGACAAACTAGATTATAGTACCACGTTACAAGTACCAACCTCCTTACTTTTCTGTAAAAGAATTACTTATAAGTTTGATATCTTTAGATACACTGGTTCATCCCTTTCATTTCCATTGATTTTTCTGTTTTCTTCTTTCCAATCGCATAATATGGTTATAAATATTTTATAACAAAGATAATGAGAGTTATTTAACACTGGAACTATTAAACCTGTTAAAATGAGTAGTTTCAGACCTTTTGCTTTTTCTTTAAAAAGAAAGGAAAAGAATATATTTAGGTATCTATTACAGGTCAGTAGTCCTAGTATTAAGAAAAAAATATGTAAATTATAAAATAAATGAAGTATGTACGTTACAGACTATAAATTCGAGAAAGATTGAAAAGAAAGAAAGGAAAAGAAATACGTACCGTCGTCAAAGAATCCTTGAAAAACGACAAATTTGTTATTCTGTGGAATAATCTTCGAGAGGTTGTAGTATTTGTCTAGGAAGGCTAAAAACTTCTCTGAGGGTCTATCGATCGCCAGTTTCACAGGCCTAATATTCTCTTCCTGAAAATTAAAAATAGCAGTTAGCATTTTTACCAGAAAACGACATAGTGGAAAAGTTAATATGTTAAACAATACATTCATCCCCCTAAATAATTCTTTTTCATTTTCCTTACACGACGTTTAAATAAATGAGACACTATGGCAAAGAATCGAAACGAGTTCAGTCACCTTTTGGGTTACCTTCGACCGTAAAACCCACGCATAATGACCTTTTGTCACGCTCCTCTTTAAGATCGTCTAATAATTTGCCACCGTAGCTTGAATACTACCATTTCTTATCGAGAAAAGAGTCACGAAACCAACGCTTTCAGCGTGCAAACATTTTTTCTCGACATTCGTTATTATTCCTGTTATCCTCGTACATAGAAAAGAAAATTAGAATCCAATTTAAGAAATTTCCAGAAAAGCAATAGCGAGTAAAGTGTCAATAAAGCACTTTTTACCTTTTTTTTAAAAAGTATTCAAGGATAAGAAACGAATATCGCACATTGCACAGACTGCGTGGAGATAACGTTCGGCAAAAGACAGTTAGACGTACAGTTAGGTTGAGGAATGGTGATTAGAGAATTGCACGCAAACCACGATTTCGTTGGCGAACTCCACTCTGACCGAGGGACTAACAACGTTTCGCGAGAAATCAAAGAAAATGAGAATCGATCGGTGAACAAGTAAGAAACAGGTTGAAGGGACGCTGAAGGAGGCGTGATAGAAAAAAAGCCAGTCATTACTCTGTTTAAGGACTGGCTTTGTGTTCAGTCGTATGCGTTCCGGTCTGTGCGCTGTTCCAGCTGTACGGAAAAATAAGAAATCCTTCATTTAGACTGCTGTGGTAACGGTACTCGAATAGTAACATGTTGCCTCTTACATCATTCTAGGCGCCTTTCGTATCCTTTTTACTGTTGATTGGCGTACAGAGAAATATTAAACAACTGGAATTTCATCCAATATCTCGCGACATGTCTGCGCGATATTTGCTCGGTATAAAAAAGACCTAAAACATTCGACAATATTAATAAAGTACATAAAAAGGAGAAGAAAGTAATTTTTTCACATTTTCAATGGTACAAAATAGCTATATACGAATTAAAAATACGATCTTACGTATTTTTAAATTGCCAACTAAAATTCTTAGGAGTATATTAACTTTTATATCGATTACGTGCTATTATACGATTATATACGAATATACGAACGTATGGACATAATTTTCACATAATTGAAGAAAATAAGAAATAAATTGTTATCGATTACATTTTCAACGAAGTCCACGGTATAGGACAAAATGATAGTAACTTCAAATAAAGAAAGATCATATGATTACAACTGAAATTTGATTTTGCAGAAACCTTTTAGTATTATACCACGCTATGGACAAACTTATTGGAAAAAAAGTATTATCTTTGGAATATTTTTTTGGAATATGAGTCAACCTTAACCCTTCCCATGTTTACCATGGCATGTCGAGTATATTCATCGTTGCTTAAAAATCATTAAACACACAGGTATAGACTTTCAAAATTAAATGAGACACTTCAAGGGTTGAAGCCTATATAATTCAAAATCGGAAATCATGCGAATTTCCAAAATCGGAAATTATCCTTGAGGAGTCATCCTGAAGTATCTACCATTTATCTGTATTGCATTAGTTTGAAGAAACACTGTCGTGTACTATAAATCTACGTCGAAGTTGCATATGTTGTTAAACGAGGCAAATGACGTTATACTCAAATATTGTTTTATACACGTGGCGTATGATCGCGATGATATCGTTTCACAAAGCCAGGAACGCCTGTTATCGAAGACGCGCAAAGAACGGAAGTCTGGTAGTTCAAGGTATGCGAACGAATCTTTGAAGAACGCCACACGTTTTACGACCGGGATCGTGTCCCGCGTACAAAATTACTAGCCGCCTACACGCAGAGGATGTGAATCGTGTTCGACGGTGTAAACGAGACATAATTACTTCCCGAGTAAAAGCAGAAAGGCGTCCCCGCGATCTTGATCTAAACCACTTCCATGGAAATCTTGCGCAAAACCAGGCTGTTGCTCGTTAAGTCGAACGTTGCGAAATATTGTCATTTCGCAAATGCTTGTAGGCAAACAAAATTGAACTGGCCGAGAATTAACGCGATAAATGGAGATGCTAATTTAACAGGTTCGATGTTATGCGGGATAAGAGAAGAGTAAATTGGCAGAATTCTACATTTCAGCTGGGAAAATTACGTTAAAATACGTAATCAGAGAAGGACGAATGTGTGAGCTGGTTTCTTGGAATCTTTGATCTTGTTTTGTATTTACATTAATTAACAGGTTCACTGTGTATGTCTGGGATTCGGGTCGGCACGTACACTATCGACCAAGGATTTTAAGTCTTATACATGTTATTGCCGTGTCTTCTGCTAATTTTAGTATTAATTTAATATTAGTATCATAGACATATCAATGACTATTTATTTGACAGTGTTTAGAGTAAAGAATTCTCCAAGGTGACTGATTTGTTGACAAAATTTTTGGATTCTATGCAACATGTGCAGAATATTGATAAAAAATAATACAAATTTGAAGAAAACGATTCATCATAGTTCATGTATAAGATATACACGTGAAACTATGTACAATATGAGAATGGATTTTGTATGGAAATTATTTATTGATGCATAGTTTAAAATAAGTAGAATTAGGTCAGTAGTGGACGTGTTAAATAGTATAACGAAGAATATACTAGACTATCTAATGAAAATGTTATTTATGGAAGCTTTTGTCTATACAGAACGAGTTAAATAATGATAACGCATCATTGGTTCAAGTTTTCCTTTTTCCATTCAGAAACGTACGTGCATGGAATTTTATAATTTACGTGGATTTGAATTTTTTATAAGGCAGAGAAAAAGTATAATTCGCATGCTAACCGCAGGCTCTATAGAATGTCCTGAACCGAGGTTAATAAGCTTTAATTACGGAAAAGTACCGCACTGGTTGGCAATCGTATTAGTTGAGCACCGTGGACGAGTGCACGAGGTGAATTCACGTGTCGGCAAGCCAACAACACTTGCTGTGATTCTGACAGAAGTGCAGCAACCATAACAGAACAGAGGGAAAAAATCTACTATACGCACCACGAACACCAATTCCCTACCAACCTTTATTTCCATTCCACGAACCTTGGTTGGCAAATTTAATATATATTATATCTACCATATTTATGATATAATGAATATAATGAATGAACAGAGAATTAATATAACATATTAAACAAAGTAACTGCTTATTAAAAAGAATTAAACTAATTAACATTGCTTACTCTCTTTTCTATTTCTTCATTCACCAATTAATTTCTACTTTTCGTCTTAAGAAATTAATTAATTTATCGAATAAACGCCTCATATCATCTCTATCATTTTACATAAATACTTATCATAGTCCGTATCATTTAACGCGTATCACTTAACAGTGCATTATATCTCGATTACAATCTTTGCCATAAGCATGACTCAATATTCCAATCCAAGATATTAGATTGTTTTCGTCGTTTATCATATTTTTATCTCAACAACGTAAAATGAATTAGCATCGATATTAGCTACTTTCACGCTGCATTCACCTCGAAATCGCAACATGAACTTCTCGCTTGCATTCCACACGATCCACCTTCCTGCCGGCTGAAACCATTCATTCCAAAGGCATTAATTCAACAATTGCATAACCACTTACTGAGAGCATGTGCTGATAGAGAATATTCCCAAGGCCCATGCGTTGCCGTGACTCGTGCACGTAGAAGTCCAGAATGCATCTTGGCTTCAGCTGATAATGAGCGCCAGTCTCGTCGAACATGAAGAGGTTCTTCGATCCGGTCTTCAATAGTCCCACCACGCTGCCCAGTCCGCTGTAAAATCGAAGCAAGGTTGTAACATTATGCGATGATGATTCACGGTTGCGGTCCATGTGAGGTTCGCGTTGTTAGACGTAGATAGAGCGGTGCAAAGCCCGGGATATGCATTGCCGCGTTTGCACGGGGATCAGTGACTCGGGGAACTTTGTGAACTGAGAACTGGACCACCGTGTCTTCGTCACTGAGCTGTTTTTGGGGAGCTCTCCCCGGCGAAATTGCTATTTGCACTTTGCTGTATTTGTTACGCGATGATCTTGCAGAACGGAATCTTCGATAGAGCCAATAAGACCTGGTTCCAAAGTTAAGATTAACTTTCAAATTACTTTCTAATGAGGACGACAAAATTTTATTAACGCTACAACTAGTGGAAAAATGAAAATGACAATAAAGATATTTGTAGTTGTATGAGATGCATTCACCTGGTAAATTGTTGAATACTTTTTATAACTGATAAAGGTTGGTGATACTTGGTTTTAATTTTGCAAGTTCAGATTTTCTCCGTAGAATAAACTAGACTGAGTCTCATGGTTCTGGGTTAGGATTCATTAAGTTCTGCCTTGTTATTCGTACTCTTCTCGCTTAAGCAACCACCGTCTCCCTGAGAAAGTTGTCTAGACTCTTAAACACATGGCAAAAAGGAAGTCCGCCGAGAATACGCGAGGAAGAAACTCGTCTCGATTGTTACTACTTTTCATGCTTCGTACACTATATTCCAGTAGAAGCAGAGAAATTCTTGGGTGACTCATACGGAAAGTAAACTCGAGTTTCTATACAAGCCAGGTTTATATCGGAAATTAACGGAAATCAATCATATCGACTTCACTGATAATGCGTAATCACAGTTGGAGTAATAAACAACTATGGAAAAACTTCATACGAGATAATCGTCGTACGTTAGGCAACGATTCAACCTAATGAAACATCGTCTACTAGTCATTATAGACTGTCATTTACAATTCAATACATTTTTAATTTACATCGATGTAATCAACATTCCAGGAATTTCACACGCTACCTGGTTTCCACACATCCATTATCGATATCCGCGATCCAACATTATTATAATGAATCGTGTAACCCAAGCCAGATCGATTGTATCTCAGCTAAGCTGGCTTCGTCGTGAGGATGGGAATTCGAGCGTCTACTTTCAGTAATTAATATCGTACATCGCGATAGAATGGCGTGAACACTATCTTTAGAGCTTTACGAGTCACCCATTGTCTCTGGGAACACGCAGCTATACCAATAACAATCTTTTACCAACAATGATGATAACAGGAAATAGGATAGAGATATGAAACGCTTTACGTGCGTACACCGCAGTTCAAAAGTTGGAAAATATTTGCTGAAGCAAACTCGGTTACTCTATCACTTTGATTTTAAATAAATTCACTGGTTCGTTTAGATTTCAAACTTGTAACAAAATTAGTTAAGAGTATTTCAGATTAAAACGAGCAGAGAAACTACTGCAAATAATGGCCTATTTGATAAAACTTTTCTAGTGGATTCTTAGTGAAGAATTACGAGACAAAGCTGGTGGGTCAATAAGGAAGCCTCTTCTTAGATCGACAGAACAGCTTTGGTAAATAATTGGAGATCGTTCAATCACTTCTGTAGAAAATCTTGGTAAATTTGTTGGAAGATACTGTGCAAATAGATTATCAAGAATCTCTACGAAAGAATAACATCGTCGATAATCGCGTGACGAGAAAGAAAAATCGCATTACATGTGTTTATACTTGAACAATCTCTTTTGAAAAGCGGTATACAGCGGAAGGATTCTGCGAGGATGGGAAAGCCGGATTTCTGCAGGGGAGGCGACACCAGACATATCGATCGTCCGACCATTTTGCACGCCACGAAACCCCTTATCCTGGGAAATACAGCTTCCTTTCCGGCCGCTACTCACGGCTCAGGTTGCGCTTTTCAAGAGGGTCTTCATCGTTTACCCACGATTTTACGGAAGCAATTAGATCGAGCAATTTACCCAAGCACGAATATTTAACATTTTTCAAGGAGCACTCTTCGTCTCACTGCGATAATTGCACTTTTCAGTTTCTCCTGTCGCATTTACTATTGCTGGGATAACTCGTTCTTCTTTGGAAAGATTAACATCTTTTTTCTTATTCCAATGGGATAGGTCTATGTGAAAATAACGTAATAGCTGGATTTTAAATAGACAAGGAAATGGAAGATCAAGATTATCTGTAGATGAGTAATCAACGAAGGATAACAAATTATTTGGAATAAAAAAAGTTAAAAAAGAGTAGCAAAGGAATTGGGATACTTAACGTAATGCTGGCAATAATAATTTTAATTATTATATTTTCTACTCGAGGAAAGGTAGATTCCTGAAATATCGCAATTCGTGGAAAATTAATTTCGTTATTCGATGATAAGGGATATTTGCTATCTAAAGATTAATTTAAGAATCTACAATTCTTGCAAGTCTGAAAATTACCATGTATCCAAAGGTAAATAATATATGAAATTTAAAGGACTTACTTGTTAGCTTCATTGTCCACTAATAAATAAACTACATGGTCCGTGTCCCGAAGTTTTAGGGCGTTGGTTATTGACTTATTCAGACCTTGGGCCCTAGCAGAAGCCTCGCCCATGTCGTCGAGAACTCTGCTCAATTGTCTCTGGCATTCACTGAAACAAGTAAATTTCTTTCTTAAGAAAATGAATTTATGACATAAAATTATCTAAACAACAATTGTTATTCATCTTGATTTAAATCTCTTTCCAACAAAGTTTATTTATAAGTATGAAAAATGTATCAGCGTTCTTGTAATATGTACACAGAAACACAAGCTAGATATTTTTGAAGAAAAAGAGAATTTGTCAAAAATTTGACCTGGATTTCGGAATTATTCGTTGCAGCATTATTGCAAGGTACGGTTTACAACTTAAATAGCACGAAACAACTGCTCCACTTTCGACTCTCTTCTCTTTTCTCTTGCCTTTTTTCTCGCATAATCGCTTTATTTCACTGCTTCCATCGAAGGCAAACTGTTCTTTTCCCTGCCACCGTACGATGCTATTTACTGTTCAAGATTTTCCATTTCTTCGGCTGTTTCGAGCGTGTTAGAAAGTTAATATATAATTCGATAATTAATTTCAGTCGAATACTTATCATTGCACAAAATCAGGCAATAACATATTATTGAAATTATCGATCTTATCAGGTATAATAAACGAGCGTTGCTTATTTGGCGAAGATTTGCAAGATTAGGAAATCAGAATATTTCGAAGAATACATTAAGTCGAGTTTCCATGGAACTGATTGTTACTAAGCACGAAAGATAATAAAATTTCCATTTTTCGTTCCACTTACAGCTGACCCTCAGACTCGTGAAAGAAAGCAGATTAGTTATCAGTGAAAGGCATTTTGGCTTATCGTCAAAAGATTAATCATTTTACTTTTCTTTTCTTTCTTCGTCATGCAACCAAACTTGTTTTAGACGGTTTCTAAATTACAGTAATAATATCTGACTTCTAGTACAAAGAATCGTGACTCTATGCACGAGATAAAATAAAATAAAGCAAACTACATAAACAATTTCTTAAGAAAGCTTAGAAAAAAGCTTAAGAAAAAGCTTATCATTTTTACTTATTCTTCAATTCGTTAATAATCTACTTTTTATTGTACTTTATTATAATATACCATTATTAGTTATTAAATCATGATAAAAAATTTACACAAGAGACAAAAAATATCGTTTTGTAAAACTATTATATTACTACATTGGTATAGATATTTTAAAATACTGAATAATTAACCCATAAAAAAGGTGTTTACAGTAATGGAAACATTTTTATGGATTTTGTTCCATTCCACTAAATTCCTA
Source organism: Eufriesea mexicana (assembly GCF_001483705.2). Lineage (NCBI taxonomy): Eukaryota > Metazoa > Arthropoda > Insecta > Hymenoptera > Apidae > Eufriesea > Eufriesea mexicana. Next base: position 279,743 of record NW_016918030.1, read on the forward strand.
AATACCTAAATTATCAAGCAGCAAAAATTTGTTATTATCCCTCAATACACAACTGTTCTAAGTATCTCCAGTTTATCAATTCACGAAATACCTTCATACCATTCACGATTACACATATCGTTCGTTTGTTTCGTCATGCAATTACGCCACAATAGACTTGTTCGACTTTTCTTTCGAACACGGTGGTTCGTAAATCGATTACGCAATCCGATTATACATCGACGCTTCGAAATTGGCGTCTGAGTCAGCCTATACTCGGCCTCTGTTATCCTGTGGTTCCGCATTGTCCCGTGACTCCAGGAAACTGAAAATCGCTCGAGGAACCGATCCACCTGTCGATCGATGCGAATAAAATGTATTTATAATGGTGTCAGCACCTGGTGCGCTCGTTCATGGCACGAATAACGAATACACGTTAACTTTTGCTTACTCCTGTTATTACAAAACGTTTGGTATATAATCTATCATTATACCGTATTCGCATACCATAAGCTAATGTGTTACAAGATACGACCCAATTCATGCACTGGAATCAAGCCAATATGTTGTTTTGCAATGCAAATATCGATCGATTACGCTAACGTCCAGACATCGAATGGAACGATGATGGATCATCCAAGTCCACGTGACTGCTCTAAAATTCACCGGAAGTTACCACGTGCTCGCGAGGACACGAGTAAACGACTTTGGGTCTTGAGACTGTCGATGATCGATGGAGTTAAGAAAGCTTCAACTCTTACGTGATCAACTCGGGACAGTCAAGTTCCTCAATTTTGAGTACCTTTAATTAAGTATCACGTGTTTGGGAGGATGAAAGTAAACGACTTTGGAACTTGAATAATCGATCGTGTTAAAGAAGCTTCAACCCTTACGCAGCCAAGTCGTGAAAGTCATGGGCTTCAATTGTGAGTAACCAATTGATTTGTGAACATGCTCGCAGTTCTGAAAGTAAAGAATAATGTTTTATTATATACGAAAGTTTCTTCGTTATTATGGAAGTTTCATAAGGGAAATTCGTGTAGTTAATACCAATTACCCTATCTTGTTCAAAACAGAATAATAATATGTTATTATGGAGGAAAGTTCCTTAATTATCATGGAATTTTGAGAAGAGAAAATTGTATGGCCAATGCCACTTAGTAAATTCAATTCAAAGCAAAGAAGAAAGCGTTTTATTATACAGAATGCTTCCTTAATTATTGCAGAACTTTTACAATTATGATTCTATCCTTAATTCGTCGAATTTTAAAATCCATAAATTCGAATAGAATAAAAATTTCACAACTTTAAGTTCACCAAAAATACATCATTAAAATCAACATCGTACGACTACTTCTGTGTACAATGAAAGACAAAGAATCCATTACAATATTTGATGTTCCATCGCCATTAGACGTGAAATTTATTTTCTCATTACTATTCAGACCTTGCGAATATTCAAGTTCAAGTAAATACTAATTTCTCAATAGAAGGTTTACTGAAAAATGTATTATTGAAGTCAATATTGCGCGACTGCTTCTGTATACAACGAGGAGGCAAAGAGTCCATTAAAACATTTTGCATTCCAACGCGTTAGGCATTAAATGTATTCTCACTATTATCACCTAAGCTTTACATATATGGCGTGCAAGCAACTCCAACTTCCTATGAGTACCTCTCTGTGAATCTCCTTTACGCGATTATTGAAATCGTGTCTCGTAATATGTAAAACAGCTACGATTAAATGCGAGATTATTCCTCCTTCTGCAAATGTACTACCTTGTGGTAACCGGAAGTCAAGGAACTCATTTACATACTTTTTGAAAAACAAAGCTAAACGACCATTCGAATAATCTTCAACGTTGATAATAGTTGAATGCTTATCAGAAATGCTAAACGTAGTCGAGTGTATTAAGACTGTCTTTTATCAGCGACGTTTCATCATATCGAAGGAACGAGCCTTGGAAACTAGTATCAATTAGCTTTTATTCCGAGTCTCGTCGAGGTGCATCATTGGAAACTAGTAAAACGCGAAACAGAGTAATTCGGTGAGAGAAAAAGAGAAGAAAAGGAGGAAAAAGAAAGAGAAGCACGAGAAGTCGAATCGCAGAGTTTCGAAGCTACTTTCACGAGAAAAAGAAGAGCGTTTTCATGAATTATGTATCGAAAACGTGAATCGTTAAGGATGAGTACTGTGAAATCGTAGAGATCGTTTTCTAAAATCACCGTGTAGATATATGCATAGAGAAAATTACTTTCGACCATTAATTGAGTAGCATGTTCGTTAACTGTGATGGAAAGAACGATGAAGAAAATTAGAAGTCGGGTACATTTAGAAACGATACGAGCGTGGGGATATAAATTATATTAGCTTGCATGGTTTGATCGTTTAGTTACTGGTATCGATTGAATATTTTCGTTAGGCGAGACTCGATAATTTCCCTCTTGAAATATTAAGCCATGATTACAAGTGGCCATTACTTCGCTGACATAACATACTTTACTCGGATAATATAGGCGAGATTTAAATTGGCACGATAAAGTACCGTGTGATGATGGAGAGATCGCTAACCCTGTAGTTCAACTGCGTGGAACGAAATAATGCGAAATTTATAGGAAGAAAATCATCGTTTGATCTTCTCTTCGTTTCGTTTAGCTTCACTTATAGCTTTTAGTAGCAAGAATTTTATAAAAAATTTGTTTTCTTCGATAAAGATACAGGATCGCTTGACACAGCTCAAGTTTCTATTAAATAAAGAAAAGGAAAAGTAATTTAAGAAGTAGATAACTACGAAGAAAGTATTATAAAAATGGCTTGTTAAATGAATCATCGAGCATACCTATATGTCCAAACTTTTACCTGATGATTTACTGCGTTTTACTTTTCACGATCTATAGATTATGTATTTCAAGTTATGTAGGTTAATGTTATGGATGATCTTCACTGAGGAAATATTACGTGTAAGTTCGACGAAGGATCAAGGTGATCAAGGAAGTCGATTTATCGTTCGTTCTTATTCAGTGGAAGGCATGGATGTTGCTCTTCTTACCACGCTAATTCAGTACAGTCTGGATAAACCAGACGAAGATTTTGAAAATATTTAGCTCTTATATTAGATTTAAAAATATTTAGATTAAATCTAGATCCATTGATACCAAAATTTCATGTGTTTATATTAATGTTCTGATACATAATAAATAACTGTATCTACAATTAGAGTTCACCTCTAAATTTAATAAAACAAAGAACAATAATTTACACTAAATTTGATTTTAATTCAACATCAATAAAGTGAATTTGAACCAAATAATAAAACACAAAATCTGATGTGTTGTTCTATCACAATGTAATCTACAAATAAAAGTTCCAACAAAGATCCAATTTTCCAAGATTCAATCACGAAAATATAAAAGATAAATGTCATAAATTTTCCTCAAAAAGGTAAAACATCAATGATTTACAAACAGGATAAAAGTAACTGTAAACAATACACTGTCGACATAATATTTTAGAAACTATGCTGTTTCTAGGGGATACGGATATCGCCACTACCTACACGAGAAACTCAATCGAGATCGGTTACCAGCAGCTTGAGGAACCCGGTTTAAGCAACCCAGAGCATGAGACCTTGGTCAGGGATGCTCAGATGCCGGTAACCTCAGTCAGAAAAGCTCAGATATCGTGGAATTGTACTGAAGCCACTCAAAGTACAAGCGACCTTGCCATAGCCAGCCAGAAAAAGAGACCTTGACCTAAGATATTGGAAACTCGGGAAATCCAATGTAAGATACTCAAGAACTAAGCGTCCTGTCCTTTTCTCTTTTAAGGAAATCTTTATAATCTAAAAGCAGTATAATATTTCATCATAAACTTCCGTGAATACTACGAGTCACCGTTCAAGTACGTATACGAGTAAATAGTACTTTAGCTTAAGAAATGCGATTCTAATACAACGTTAAACACTCTAATGTTGTGAAAATAAATTTTATTCGGACTCGCTAACCGGATAGCTAAACCTATCAAATACAAAAACTTCCAGCTAATTCATACCAATAGCATCATGTACACGTATATACAAACTCGTATGATACTTTCAATTTCATCAGTGTGTGCAACGCAGATGAACCTTAAAGGGCCAGGTGTAATTTGTTTGCGAGTGCATTATTTTCAGCTGCCCGGTTAACCCTGTTCTAAACGCCCACACTGCGAGACAATAAAACGACCGAGGAGACTCGTGTGGCTGAAGCGAGTGAAACCGAAGTGTTTCCTATATTGAGATAATTCTTTCGCCTTGATATTTTCTTTGGCGTATAAAGAATGAATCTGATGAAAAATAAAAGAAAATTTTAATTACTCGTGTTTAATCATAGTTACCATACGAATACTTACATGGTATCTTTGAATTACTCGTGAAAAAGTTTATGGGGAAACCATTCAAGTATAAATAATTCAAGCCAACGTGTACGATTTCATTGGATACGCCAACTATAAGGTGATTATCGTGTAAGTTTTCTCAAATATTCCTTATGCAACGGTTGCGTGCAGATGAAAAGAGCAAGAAATCCAGCCAACAGCATTCGTCGTCTTGTTACGTGCACGCCGGTCGACAGAATATTAGATGAACATAGTGGTGTAGCAACTTTTGATTTGAAAATGCTAGCGGCATTAGGGACCAATAGGAAGGCAACTGGCCAGTTTCCCGTAGTCAATAGAGGGCAAATAGCTCTCACCTACACAACTATGCGCCAATATTACGCATTTTGCGACGATCGAAGTAACGCTAGTCGGTTATTAACAGATAAGACCATCTCGATTAACTCTTGAACTAAATATAAAAATATTTGATCTTACATAAACGCTATTTTTAATCGCACAGATAAATAAGAAATATTACTGATATTAAATCGGATTAAAGTTCACGGTTTAATTCGTATAATTAGCACTCAGCTGAGACGACAACAATATATAAAAATATAAAACATGAAATTTCGTCAATTTAATTAGTATTGCTACTAGAAACAAGTGCAATAATTCGATCAAGAATATATTGCTGTATTGTTGCTTAGAAATAAATTTACTGCTCACCAGTGAATTCTATCTTTGAGCTACTGTCTAATATACGAATTTGTTTATGATAAAACTCTATTTATTATTGTTATTATTAATGTACATACATGGCGTTCTCGTTGTTTAAGCTCTCATGCGAATTCCTCAGATATGAATTAATTGTTTCAAATATTCACACTAAAAATTATAAACAAATTAAATAATTCCTTAAAAATAATAATTAAGGAATGAATATAAACGAAGAAAAATATTTATACCGTAATAGAAAGATTGTTAAATAGTAATGTCCTGTAGGAATTCGAACACGCCAACGCGTGTTTGTTTCATTGACATTTACTTTCGCCATCGATTTACTAGTAATATCGGCCAATGTGACAGTGTCAATGTGCTCGAACGTGTCAGATATACATAGTTCATCTACGTCGCACTAGGGAGAACCGATTATGTCTCGGGAAGTCACCGAGACGTAAGAATGACTTCAAATAACTATGCCGATGTCATCGATGCGAAGTGAAAGTACCTGCATGTTCCATATTACGATATAACCTTGAAGATGACGATCGCAATAAATAACCTCTTACGGCGTATCGATTTTTCTCACCACTAATACTCGACGTTCGTATTTGTAAACAGTTCGAAAAAATTGGTGACAAGCTGATACATAAGCAGATATTTATAGCTTGTGTTTCTTTGTTTACATTGTACTTAGGATGTAACGTGCTTTAAAATAAGATTTAAAATAAGAATACTGAGATACAAGTTTCGACTGTAAACACATGAAAATACATTTACCTTGCAAAATAACGATAATAACGATGAAAGAAGTACTCACTTTAATTCACGACGATCACCTCTGAAATTTTCTGGAATGAGGGTATGCGTGACCTTGTTGATCTTTCTGGGCAAGAGTTTATTTACGTTGAACTTGAACTCCATCTTAACGAGTTTTTCACTACGTCGGTTTCACCGATTTTCACCCGCAGATACGTTTAACGAACGGTTCTTAACCTTTCAACGCTCTTGTCACTTCACCCGATGTACCACCTTCCAGTTTTTTTTCGAAACTGTCTCGAACGATTGTCCTGAATATGGCGGTCAATGGCATCCACCGAGCCAACTTCACTGTGCCTTTTCCGGGGGAATTACGATATTTTTCGTATTCCTCGAAATTGTTCCAGTCATAGCAAAACGTACTTAATCATCAAACGATTTGATTGTTTGTTATGTCACGCTCTTTGTCACACGAATTCCCTTGCTGTCACGTGGCTGTACGCTATGATGACTTCTATTTTTGTTTCTTTGTGTCACTGTCTCGTGCTGTTTCACTTAATTTACAATGAAATCTACGTATTAGACTTCCGCCGATACGATCGGAATCCTTCTTGACACGGTGACGAACACTCTATACGATTCTTCAAATCGATCAGCCCTGCACGGACACCAGAATTACTTCGCGATTCGTCTGCAACTGATATCCATAGCTGCTGCAACGTCGCTTTTTCACCTCCGCGACTAACAATAAGTTGCAAGAGAAGTTAGGTGATATACACTGTCGTATCTTCGATAATCTGACAGCTAAGCGATGTGATGATGACGCATATCGAAGTAGCTGAAATCTCTAGGACGAGTAAATTGATTTCAATAAATGATTATACAGTTGATGTATACAATGTAGTAATTAAAAAGAGAAATTTAATAATCACACGGCGTTTCACCTGACGAATCGCTGGAAGTCTCACAGTTTACTGGCGAGCGGTACGTTCAATTTTTTCCTGAAAGCCGCGAGCGCGCCGAGATGCGCACGCACCCGAGAGCCGCGAAGCATGACGATATATTATTGCGCATGCGTCAAGATTCTTCTTTTTCATAAAAATGATTGGAAAAATATTTACTAGATTAATATATCAGTGCAACAGATATTAATATTTTACTATATATACACAATTAAAATATGTAAGGAATAATCAATTTTGTATGTAAATTATTTATTAATTATACTATATGAATGTATTTTTAAAGATTAAAACTATCGTGCAAAAAACAAATACCTTTTAACATACCTGTTATCTCATTCTATTGTTTTCAAAACCACCTTCGTTTGTGTAAATTAATTTTTGTTTATCCCAATTTTATGTTGTTTTGTAATATAATTCTTGTTATGATCACTAGATGTCGTTAAAGTACCATCAGCTTAAGATCGACTGTAAACATTGCATGCTTCAGGCGGAATGTAATGGATCGATAAACGCTGTATTTTATTTTCATAAAAATAAAATATTAAATTACATACATATGGAATAAATTATTTATGGAAGATAAGTGAAATGAAAATATCGATGTAATTATTTCTTTTCATAAAATTTTAAGATACTATTTGGAAGCCAAAATTCGGAAATAAGAAATTTACGATATTAAAATATATAATAAGCTTATCTCAAGGTAATTAACAATTCTCGAATGTTTTTGAATTATAATATTTAATACTATGACACCTTGCACACTTTACATCGTTAAATATACATCATTGGAAGACAAAAATATTTTTATTGGGAAACATATTCATTTGTATTTTATATTCGAAAAATTAAAAGATATTATAACGATTATTTGTTATTCGGTATGTATTTTTTCGTTTATTTAATCAAATGGCATCTCAACTATTAAAATTCGTTACGACCTTCCATGAAAGTTGCACGTTTACTACTGACGAGATACATCATATAAAATTTGCGCGCGCATCTATGGTGGTTATGGTGGCAGCTGTATAAGACCATTGGTCTATTCAATATGATGTCACAAAGTAAATCTATTTAGAAATCAAGGTACAGGTATTAGCTTAACAACACGTGAAATGCGATGAGGCTTAAATTACGAAATCAAATACCATGAAGTATAATAAAATACACATGAATTTAACTTTGACTACAATATTTTAACATTGTAAACATACGAGTACATTATACATATCTTAGGCATAAAGATTTATTTATTAAGCTTTTTACTTACGATATCATGATTTATTTATATGATAATTCTAACTAATTGCAATTATTTTAGTTTATCAGTATTCATTAAAACAAAAAAGAAAGAAAAGAAACACGGTGAACGTAGTAAGCACAAATTACAAGGATAATAGTCGTATAGTAGAATAGTTGGCAACAATCCAAGTTAAAGATCGTAGACTGGCACGGGATATATCACGGTACACTACAATTAATTGTATTCGACAGACAATCTTTGCATATGACAAAGATTGTTAAAGGAAGAGAATTTTAAGGTAAACAAATGCGTAATACTACTTGTAAATCGATCCCAAGGTTGTCACGTGAACTTGTCCAAATACGTTTTCATATAGAAAATATATAAAAGAAATTTTGCCTAAGATTGAAGAATAAATTTAATTTAGTCTATAAAATTGTATGCAACTTTTATTGCTGATGAATTACTGTCATTTTTATATAATTTGTTTATTTGTACGCTCGCTTCCTATTAATAGGTACACTTACATAATCAATGGTTTGTTAATTGTTACGATAACACTGATCTAACAATATGATAAGTTATTCACCCGAAAGTTTTTCGAGGTTCCTTCTTCTCGATTCGACCCTGACAGGAAGGATGCGCGTAAAATATCATCTTTGGTGATCACCTCCCAGAAGCAGAGCGGGAAAAAAATATTTTATAAAGCACGCCTGCACATATCAAGAGTACGTGATTCGTTTGTGAACTGTTTGTTAATAGGCTCCGTAAGCACCTCGTATTCCATTACACCTATATAAACTACTACTACTCATCAGTGAGGGTTTAGTTGACCGATTACTTTAATCGAGTACGGAGAGCTGTTTGTTTTATTTCGTGTTACAAAGGATTATGATATTCCTATGGTGTTCTTAAAGGTGAGCTAAAATTCATTTTGAAAATCATCGTGGAATACATATACATATATACTTGAAATGGATTCGATAAATTCATCAAATACAATTAAATAAGTTTTGAATGAAGAAATAAATTAGAGATGAATAATTTAAAGCTTAAAATAATAATTTATTAATATGAAAGCATCAACGTTAATTAAATGAATGAATATGAATTTTATAAAATATCAAAAAGTGTTTTGATTTGGATCCACGTGCGTTCATCCGATGCTATTGGAATGTCATATATTTAATAAAACGTAGCACGTAAATATTTCAATCTACAAGATAGCTGAGAAGTCTGAAGAATTTATATGTTGATAATCTTACATAATTAATAAGTGACGAGATATACATACATAAATAAAACTGAAATATATTTGTTAGGGATGAAAAGTTTACGTGACTTTCGATGGAAGGTATGACGTATTCTAAGTACATTATGGACTTTGAGCAAATCTTGAGTGATCCATACGAATCTGGTGGGAGCAGATGCTTAAATAGCCTGAATCTCTATGGGTACGCCAGAGTTCGATGTTGCGGCTTCAAACACATTTTCTTAAAAGTATTTCAGTGGGTCATTGATATAAGAAATTATAGATCTAAGAAAATATGGTTGTTACAGCTCAACAAATAGTAAGTGGAGGAAAATATTTCGTGATTGTGTATGATAACTAAAAAATCGCAAAGTTCCATTTTAAGTAGATTACGTAAAGTTTGAGTGTAAGTTAATTACACGAAACAAAGCTGTGTACTAGAATAAAGTTTAGATGTATTTTCAATCGTTCATTCAGTTATTTGATGTTGTCATTAGTGTCATTATTCTTGTAATTTATTTCTAATCAACAAACCCTATTTGTCGTTGTCATACATTATTATTCGGCTGGCACATGCTCATAACCAAGAGCACGTACGAATGAACCAATTAATAGAAGATCCAACTTGAATAGTCAATGACTACCCCCCAACAGAACTTAATATATCTATTTATATCAAACAATCTTAAAATTAATCCGTGAGAACCCTTACAGTGTTACTAACACGATGTTTCTAAAATCGGCGAAATAGATTAAAAATTTAATTTAAAAAAAAATTGTTAATCAAATAATATCTCAAAATAATTTAACGTTAAAGGTATAGTACTCTATTATTAGTAGTATGTAGTATTACGTTTTCTGCTATTTTAAGAACTTTTCAACCAGACATAAACCAGACAGTCCCCTTATCTGACGAAAAAAGTCTTATAAAGAATCGAGTAAATAAGTACGCAGCTTCAAGACAGTAATTGGATTTGCTAACAAGTTAGCTTCCTTTTTTGTCCACACGTAGTATACAGGATGATTAACTTCAGTGTGATAAAGACAGTGAGTGCAACATTTTAAGAAATGTTCATACGTCATCCTTTTCTTTAAACGAAAGAAAAGTCACGAAAATAATTTAAAAATCTAAAATGTATAAATAATCGTTCGTGTTATATACATCTTTTAAAATCCTCGAGATTTTTCATATGGTTCATTAATTTTTAGTTTCAATTTTTATTTTAACTCTGTAAATGAAATTAATACATAGAAACTAATAATGTAATATGCATCTATTGTTTTTGTTTTACTAGTGGGAACATACACCTTCTGAGGCGTGGATATATCTCGTCATTTTAATCAGCGTTTATATCCTGTATGTTCTGAAGAGTTATATCAGGAGCGTTATACACATTTCTCGACTAAATGGCCCGAAAACCGTACCATTTATTGGAAATGCAAATTGTGCTCTCAAAGAAAACTGTAAGCAATTGACTCCAAAAATATTTAAATAAATTTTCAAAAATTGATAACATTACTTATAATAAATTTAATACATAAATTAAACGATATACATTTTCTAGTAAACCATATCTAAAGTATCGTGTAATTTTCAGTTCTTTATAGATTGGCACACGAGAATCAAGCTTATGGACGCGTCATTAGAATATGGTTGACGATATTGCCATACGTAATGTTTCTAGAACCAGAAGATATCCAACAAGTACTCAGTAATACGAAACACACGCGCAAGGTATTTTTCTACAAATTGTTAGATAATTTCCTTGGAAAAGGCTTGATCACGAGGGACATGGAAACTTGGCGTGTCCATCGAAGATTTTTGCAGCCAGCTTTCCACCTTCATATTCTCGAGAAATTCACGACCACCTTCGCGGAACATGCAGATCACTTGATGAAGAAGTTCCTTGAAAAGGATAGTCAGGAAATCAATATCACTACTTTCATCAATGATTCTGTCTACAATATTTTGAGTGGTGAGTAAAAACGTATTTGACTTGTTAATAAAAATGTAAACTGAGCAAATGAATTAACTTCGTTTCGTGAATTTCATAAACAGTTCGCTTATAACAGTATGCTTTGTTTAAACATTGTGCCATTTATTTTACATAGACACTAGTTCTATTAATAGCATTTCTTTTACTTAATATAGCAATATATTGCAAGTAGAATTACATTTTTAATCGCGCATAATTGTTACTTAGAAGGAATATTATTCTTTTAGAATATTTAAACGTTACTTCATATTCAAACAAAACGTACACGCTTTAAATTATTCACAATTGTTGCACTTTTCTGCACATTTCATTATTTGCGAATAATTATTCAGAAACACAAAATGTACATTTGGAAAAAGTAGTACTTTGAGAAGTCATATATGTTTCGTTTGATTTGCGTAATTCCACGCAAATGCACTTCGTGTATGAATAACAGAGTCAACATTTTGTTAGTCAAAGTATTCACATCTTTCGCAATTCTTTTATCGAAATCAGTAAAATATTATGAATAACGTACAGAATTTTTATTTACTACGAAGTTTATGTAATATATTCAATAGCGTGTTTGGCATGAGGTGCATTGCCACTAATTGCGATTGCGTAGTAATATATTTATAATTAAGAAATTTGCATTCAGTTCTACTTCACGTAATTATCGTATTATTTGATGAAACATATTTATCTGCAATTGAAATGCCATTAAATACAACAAAAATACTATGTTCATTATTAAAATTCTACGATTAGCAGTTTCTTGGAATATTGCGAATATAGTGTACATTACAATTATGAACAGGTGACGAAAAAATGATGCATCAAACGTATTTTGACCATAGATATTTTGACACTCAGTTAATACCTTATCGAGAAATTCTTTATTAGTAAAGAACATGACAAATATGTTATTTAATGAGAAAAAGAAATGTAAGTTTTTCTTCGAGAACAACATCTGAAACAAATTTTAGTTAACCCAAGATCTAGATTTACATACAGATACCATAAATTTTCGTTGCAAAAAACTGCTTAACCTTGGGAAAACATCTTTACTCATACATTTTGGACATTACATTTCGTTTCTAAGAACTGTCTTGCAATGTTTGAAGTAATTATTAACTGTTTGCAGAAACAGTTTTGGGAATAAGCAGTCGGAATACCAGCGAAATGGACGATGATCTGCCTTTTCGAAAGTGAGAATTGAAAAACATTTTTGTACTTTTCCTATCTCCAACCATAACATTGTACTAAATAATATAAACAAATAATGTATGCGAATTTTTCTTTCAGGGGACAAATTATGCTCTTGTACCGGATGGTTAGACCTTGGTTATTAATCGAATGGATTTACCGACTAACAAAATATGGTAGACAGGAAGAAAAACAACGAAATGATCTTTTCAATACTTGCTTTAAAATGATGAAAGAAAAACGCAATCTTTTACGAAGTAAAGAACCTGCCATTCATGATGAGGCAAAGAAGAAGAGAAAAATGTCCTTACTAGAATACATGGTGGAAATAAACGAGAAAAATCCTTGCTTCTCCGACGAAGACATTGTTGAAGAGTGTTGTACATTTATGTTAGCCGGACAAGATTCAGTTGGCACAGCGACTGCAATGACGATCTTCCTTTTAGCTAACCACCCGGAATGGCAGGATAAATGTATAGAAGAGCTCGATGAAATTTTTAACGGAGACTCAAGATTACCCACGATAAGTGACCTAAAAGAGATGAGATGTTTAGAAATGTGTATCAAAGAATCACTTAGATTATACCCTAGTGTACCGATAATAGCAAGAACATTAGGGGAAGACGTAAAAATCGGTATACCTTGTTTACTTTCGATGATATAAAATTAATTTAAAATCGTTAAATAATATTAATATGTATTTTAGGAAAGCATGTAATACCAGCTGGTTGTAGTGTATTAATATCTCCTTATAGTACGCATCGTTTACCACATCATTTTCCAGAACCTGAAGCATTCAAGCCTGAACGTTTCAATTCAGAAAATTCTGAGAAAAGGCATCCTTACGCTTATATACCTTTCAGCGCTGGACCAAGAAACTGTATTGGTAAAAACACTTTACGCTATCATAAATTTTTATATTTTTTTATAGAAATAAATTATTATTTATTGGATGTTTCTTAAGGTAACAAGTTTGCAATGCTCGAAATGAAATCGATGATTAGTGCAATTCTTAGAAGGTGCCGATTACAATCAATTCCTGGAAAAGAAGAAGTGCGACCGAAATTTAGGATGACAATTAGAGCGCAAGGAGGACTTTGGGTGAAAGTCGTTGCACGTGATCAAATATCGAAAAGTGTTGTAACATAAATATAAATTATTATTGTAATATATTTGATTGTTTAAAAATCTATTAACCATTTAAAGTAGACTTAAAATTTTAAATAGTCTGGTGCAAGTAATGTCTCATTAAGAAATTAAAACAATGCATTGTAATATATAAATCATTTATACCTTTATATAGATATTGAACGTTAAATATACAAGTATTAGTATATAGCAAATATTTAATAAATATTAAATTAATCATTTTTTGAATGATTTCCAACGTGGATATATGTATTTTACTTATACATACTGTGAATAAAAATAAAATTTAAAATTTATTTTATAATAGAATTAAAAATTAAAATATGAGACATCATATTTTTAATTATAATTTATAATGTTTTATTAAAGATAGAAAGTCATTTAACTAATGACGCTTCATATTGAAAAAAATTCACATTTCATGCTTTTGTATAGTATAATACTCCTGAAGTTAACGCTAGTTTATCATTTGCACTTATCGTTCAATATATGTGTAATGTGACGTGTCTGAGACTGTCAAACACATCGATTTTGGTTACGTTTATATAAACGTGATTAAGCAATATTTTATAATTGTATTAATTACAAATATAAATTAAACGGTATTTTTCTATTAAATAACCACGAAAAATGGTTTACGTATCAAGTGGTAAAGTATTAACCTTTGTATGATTCTAACATTCTATACATCAATCTGAAAACATTATATATATATGTATATATATCAAATACATAATTAAAGTGATTGTTATAAATAAAATATATTTAATAAATTTTTAGCTGGAAACGTCTTAGGTGATACTCCCTTGTATTTAAAAGTGTATAGATTTTTTACACACGTAATTCTCATGGTCATTGTATTGTAAGTAACCTATAATATTTTTCATATTTATTAATTTATTAATCAAAAAGGTATAATTGAGACAAATTATTTCTAAACAGTTTCAAAACATTAATCAATCCTGACATGAACAAATATGGAAGTGAATATACAAGAGATTATAGACCTGGCTCTGGGTAAGATTTAATGTGACTTAACAATAAAGTAATTTGTATTTTTAGAATATGTTCTCTACAAATTTATTTACTAGTTTAATATTAATATTAAAGTATTAATGTTGTGTATTTATATATAGGCCACCACGTCCACCAACACGTAGAATAGGAAGACCTAATACAGGGCATACTATTGATATTCCGATTGGAGGATGTAGAAGTTGTGTTGGATAAAGTAAATTTTAAATACAATAATAAAAGACCAAAATCTCCTAATTTCTTCATACTCGTTATAACTGTAAGATTGAAAAATTAAGTTATCTATCAATTTGAAATTTGTATGATGGAAAAGTAATGAACAAAGATTTTAAGAACTATTTTACTAAATATATTAAATTAGCTTCAAAAATATTACAAATCATTATAAATATATTATACATTATACACTAATTAAAAAAAAAAAAGTAAATTTTCTATGGCAAATAAATTTTATATTTACACATATACACCCACCACACATATGCAATCATACATACATACATACATACATCTAAAGATATATATTTATATATATATTTAGATGTAAACATAAATTAAGAAAGATATGATATTAATTTTTGTGTATTTTCAGTAATATATAAATATACAGCTATAATACATACATAGCTGCAGTATGTAAATACATAACTGCATATAGCAGTACACAAAATTAAAAAGATATTTCTAGTATTAGACTTACAAAAACGTAAATTTCTTACATTTTTGTTACTTAATTTTTGTAATTAAACCAGCTGCAATAGTTGTTCCTTCTACACGTAACATAACTCTACCCAATTGCTTAATATTTTTATATAATTCCATACAAACTGGATTTTGTGTTGTAATTTCAATAATAGCACTTGAATTTTTTGGTAAGCAGCGTGGTTTCTTCTTTACTATTTCACCAGTGGTTCTATGAAGTTGTGCTACTAATTTTGTAATAACAGCTGGTTGGACTAAAGATTGTTGATGAATTACTACAGGCAGACCTTTCATAATTGGTATTTTCACAACGAATACAACAACATGTGCTTGGAAACATGTTGTTACAGGAACTGGATTTTGAGGATTACAAATAATGTCACCAATTCCAACATTTTGTTGATCAATTCCTGATAATGTTAAAGAAATCTGATCTCCAGCAAATGCATTCATTATAGATGTTTCATCTACTTGTAAACCTGAAATTTGTTTCCACAATTTTGATTACCATTATCTATTTGGATAAAAAGGTTATATAAAGTTAATATACCTTTAATTACTGCAATTTCATTTCTTGGCAACACTAAAACTTTATCTCCTAAAGATACCATGCCTGTTTCTACATGACCAGAAACACAGAATCCAGATCCTGTGCCTTTAAATATATCATTAACCGAAAAACGGAAAGGTTTATTTATATGTCGTTCAGGACACTTAAAATTATCAATAACATTGACTAATGTTGGTCCTGTATACCTACATGATAAATAACATTGATTAATATATTACACTATCTTGATTTTTAAATATATTAAATGTTCTAATAGGTATACCAATTAGATAAAGGTTCTTTAGGCTGTGTTAATATATTTTCACCAGATAGACCACTACAAGGAACAAAAGTAACATTATCTTTGAATCCAGCTTGTTTCAAGAATACACTCATTTTGCTAACTATTTCATCAAATCTCTCTTCTGACCAGTCTACTGTATCTAATTTATTTACTATTACTGCTAATTGCGATATACCTGGAAGATTAGTTACTTTTAATAAATGAAATGTTTTATGTAAACATTTCATATAATAAACTTTAATACCTAATGAACGTAATAATAATGCATGTTCTCTAGTTTGGCCACCACTGTCAAAACCAGTCTCAAATTCTCCTCTGGTAGCATCTACTACTAATAAGGCTACATCTGCTTGTGTGGCACCAGTAATCATATTAGGGATAAAATCCTTATGTCCAGGTGCATCTAATAAAGTAATAGATTTTGTTTCTGTTTCAAATTTAGAATGACCAACATCCATCGTTATTCCACGTTCCCTATTTAAAAAAATGATATAAAATTATGAAAATTAATCAATAATAAAAAAATTATATATTAATTTCTTTCATATTAGGAATTTTAATCACCGTTCTTCTCCTGTTTCATCAAGAACCCATGCATAAGCAAATGATTGTTTTCCTATTTTTTTACTTTCTTGTTGATATTTATGAATCAATCTTGATGGAACTTGTCCTAAGTCACATAAAAGTCTTCCTAATAAAGTACTTTTACCCGCATCTACATGACCAACCACAACTAAATGTAGCTGATCTTTGTTATCTCCTCTTTTATCTTTATAAATCTTCATAGCATCAATTTTTTCTTCATTGAGTTTTATTTTAGTATCCAGATCAGGCGTTTGATGTCCTGATATTGGAGACTGAGATCGCGGACTATTTGTATTCGAAGAAACTGTCTTTTTCTCTTTCAACAATACATTTTCCTTTCTTTTTATTTCTGGGCTATTATAATCAAAGTATGGACTCTGAGAGCGAGAACTTTTAATACGAGAATTTAATACATCTGTATTCTCAGTCCCGCTTACATTAAAGCCTTTTACAACTGGACGTTTCCCAGCAGTAATAATTTTCACACTAGTAGGTGTCGTAACTTGAAATGTAGGTTTTGATGATAATTTTTTACCTATTATAAAATTTATTGTGAACTATTGTTATTTTAATACTAAATGAAAGAAATATCTAATGATTTTAATATAGATGTATATTATTAGTTCAAGTATTAAGAATACATTTTCATTTAAAAATTTTGAAAATAATATTTACATGAAAATTGTACTTCACAGTGAATATAATTACATGAATAATTAATTATTAAAATTAATTATCTTTTAATAAATTATATTATGTCATCTTATATGTATATTAATTGTAACTTTCCATATGTTCAGAAATATTTATAAAATTTATAATTCAATTCTATGTTCATAAAAGTGATATTTGTAATATTTGTAATAATGTTCAAATAAAATAAAATTATATGTAAGTAAAAAAAATAATAAATATAACAAGAAATAAAAAACTTTATCCCTAATTTAAATATTTTTATTGTTACTACGTACTTTTAAAGTAGAAACATATGGAATTGAAAAATCAAATCTTTTTACTGTTTGATGATCCTTTTTCTGTGGCTTAAGAATTGATTTTTTTAATTTCCATGTTCTACATAATGTTCTTCCAAACAAAGAAACATTCTTCGTATGCGACAGTTTAGCATATCTTAGATAACGTAAATCTGATATTGTAGGGAATAGAACATATGGAATTTCAACATTTGTATTAGAAGATTGTAAACTTGAATTGGAAATGACATTATTAACATCTTCTGATACTTTTGACTTCGTACAACTACAATTATCCGAAGTCAGAGATATGACCTTTTTTAAAGTAGAAGTTAAATCGATTATCCAAGGATCTGGTGATGGTGTTCGAGTACCACCTAAATTTAATACTTGATCTTCTTTTGGTTCTATATTTTGTGAATTATTTTTAGTGCTAATATCAATATGCTGTTTTGAACTGGCAAATACACTAGATAAACTTCTTTCAAGTGAATCCATGGAATCATCTGTCTCTCTATCATTTAGTATATCACATTCTAGATTTATAATTTTTTGAGTAGCAGATAAATTTAATTGTGTATTATCTAAATCAATACAGTTATCTTTCTTATTTGACAACTTTGGTATTATAAAATTTGTTTTTGATATAGATGTTTGTCCATTGCAACTTGTACTACCAATTGAATTACTTAATTTCTGTAAATGATGCGCTGTTAAATCAGCTAAAGACTTGAATGATACTTTGTCTACATTATTTTTAGAAGACTCCATTTTAGTATTGGACAATGTGAAATTTACAGAATTAGTTGTAAACTCAGATAAAGAAGAAAATTTCATAGAAGAGTTATTAATACTTAAGTTTTTGAAATCTTCTAAATTATTAATGTGGCATACATTTTCATCAGAACCTTTGATATCTTTTTGTTTATTAAATGATAATTTAGGTATAGTGAATGAACTAGACTGAAGTATAGTAGATGTTACATCTTACCTTATCAATGGATTCCGAAACAATACATAAAACAAAAAAAATATAGATTAAGAAATAATAATAATAATA